>NC_034177.2:73896345-74073845 GCF_002021735.2 Oncorhynchus kisutch | reverse complement strand
AGGCCGGGTGCTGATGACTGTTCTAGTGCCCTCGCCAATTCGTTTATGTATGTTGAAGAGGTAGGGGCTTAAACTGCATACCTGTCTCACCCCACAGCCCTGTGGGGAATTTTTTTTGTTTTTTTGTCCATTTTAACTGCACACTTGTTGTTTGTGTCCATGGAATTTATAATGTTGTATGTTTTTCCCCCAACACCACTTTCCATCAATTTGCATAGCAGACCCTCATGCCAAATTGAGTCGAAAGCGTTTTTGAAATCAACAAAGCATGAGAAGACTTTTCCTTTGTTTTGTTTTGTTTGTTTGTCAATTAGGGTGTGCAGGGTGAATACGTAGTCTACCGTGTGGTAATTTGGTAAAAAAGCCAATTTGACATTTGCTCAGTACATTGTTTTCGCTGAGGAAGTGTACGAGTCTGCTCTTAATGATAGTGCAGAGGATTTTCCCAAGCTTGCTGTTGACGCATATCCCCCGGTAGTTATTGGGGTCAAATTTGTCTCCACTTTTGTGGATTGGGGTGATCAGTCCTTGGTTCCAAACATTGGGGAAAATGCCAGAGTTGAGGATGTTGTTAAAGAGTTTAAGTATTGCCAATTTAAATTTGTGGTCTGTGTATTTTGTCATTTCATTTAGGATACCATCAACCACACAGGTCTTTTCGGATTGGAGGGTTTATATTTTGTCCTGTAGTTCATTCAATGTAATTGGAGAATCCAGTGGGTTCCGGTAGTCTTTAATAGTTAATACTAAGATTTGAATTTGATCATGTACACTACCGGTCAAGAGTTTTAGAATACCTACTCATTCATGGGTTTTTCTTTATTTTTACTATTTTCTACATTGTAGAATAGTAGTGAAGACATAAAAACTATGACATTACACATATGAAATCATGTGGTAACCAACAAAGTGTTAAACAAATCAAAATATATTTTATTTCAGGGTGGTATTCTTCAAATAGCCACCCTTTGCCTTGATGACAGCTTTGCATACTCTTGGCATTCTCTCAACCAGCTTCATGAGGAATGCATTTCAATTAACAGGTGAGCCTTATTAAAAGTTAATTTGTGGAATTTCTTTCCTTCTTAATGCGTTTGAGCCAAGAAGTTGTGTTGTGACAAGGTAGGCAGGTATACAGAAGATAGGCCTATTTGGTAGAAGAACAAGTCCGTATTATGGCGAGAACAGCTCAAATAAGCAAAGAGAAACAACCGTCCATCATTACTTTAAGACATGAAGGTCAGCCAACACAGAAAATGTCAAGAACTTTGAAGTTTCTTCAAGTACAGTCGCAAAAACCATCAATCGCTCTGATGAAACTGGCTATCATGAAGACCGCGACAGGAATGGAATGCCCAGAGTTACCTCTGCTGCAGAGGATTAGTTCATTAGAGTTAACTGCATCTCAGATTGCAGCCCAAATAAATGCTTTACAGAGTTAAAGTAACAGACACATCTCAACATCAACTGTTCAGAGGAGACAGTGTGAATCCGGCCTATGGTCGAATTGCTGCAAAGAAACCACTACTAAAGGACACTGTCATGACGTGGCCCTCATTGGGTATAGCGAGTGCCTTCCCCCTCTCTCCCTCTTACGCCCAGGTTCTGTTATCTCAGGTTGTAAATTCCTAGAGGAGACTCCCTCCTCGTGGCCAGGCAGAATAGTCAGAGAGAGTTTCACAGTAGAACAAAGGAACATCTTCTACATCACAGAACTTGAGAACTGAACAATATCCATGTTTTGGAGAATGTGGAAATGATCGGTGGAGAATCCAGCTACGACCGGTCCATTTTGTTTTATGATTGTTTTATGATTGTGACCTCAGGAAAGACAATACAGCCACATTACCATAACTATGTTTATACAGGAGCCTCTTGATTCTAATTATTGAATAAAATAAATGCGTAAAGACTATTTGTGAAATTGTGTAATGTGATTTTAAACCTATAATGTCAGAGTTATTGTATTTCTGTTTAAAGTTTCACTAAGTCATTGGCCCGCCCCCATGAGCACAGACATCGATCTGGCGTCATGGGACAGCTTTTCCACAGTTAAAACCCCCACCTGGAGAAGCCCACTTTAGACCATGCGTACCTCGATTACTGAGAGGGCTAAGGTTTGAGTAGAGACCATGCGTACCTTCAGTATAAGCTAAGGTTGTAATGGTTGTTAAACTCTGAGGCTATTGGGGCTATTTTACCAAGAAGGAGAGTGATGGAGTGCTGCATCAGATGACCTGGCCTCCACAATTCCCCAACCTCAACCAAATTGAGATGGTTTGGGATGAGTTGGACCGCAGAGTGAAGGAAATGCAGCTGGCAAGTGCTCAGCATATGTGGGAAGTCCTTCAAGACTGCTGGAAAAGCATTCCAGGAGAAGCTGGTTGAGAGAATGCCAAGAGTGTGCAAAGCTGTCATCAAGGGAAAGGGTGGCTATTTGCAGAATCTCAAATATAAAATAGATTGGTTTATGTTTAACAGTTTTTTGGTTACTACATGATTCCATATGTGGTCTTTCATAGTTTTGATGTCTTCACTATTATTCTACAATGTGGATAATAGTAAAAAATAAAGAAAAACCCTTGAATGAGTAGGTGTTCTAAAACATTTGAGTAGTGTATATGTTTTTGCTGTTTGTTCTTTGTTATAGAGCCAAACAGATTGGATAAGTGGTTTATCCATACATCTCAGTTTTGGATAGATAACTTTTTGTGTTGTTGTTGGTTTAGAGTTTTCCAATTTTCCCAGAAGTGGTTAGATTTGATGGATTCTTCAATAACGTAGAGCTGATTTCTGACGCACTGTTCCCTCTTTTTCTGTATTGTCTCCATGTTTTTGGTTGGATAGGTTTCTCAATTTCTTTCTTAGGTGTTTGCATTCTTCATCAAATCATTTGTCGCTGTTGTTCAATTTCTAGGGCTGTCTGTTTGACTTTATTTGATTTGATAGGGAAGCTGAGAGGTCAAATATAGTTTTTAGGTTTTCTACTGCCAAGTTTACACCTTCACTATTACAGTGAATCCTTTTGTCCAAGAAGTTGTCTAGAATGGTTGATTTGTTGTTGCCTAGTAGTTTTTTTGGTACATTTCCAAACTATTTTCCTTCCATCTATAGCATTTCTTAATATTATTCAATTCCTTTGGCTTTGATGCCTCATGATTGAGCATAACTCTGTTCAAGTAGAATGTGATTTTGCTTTGATCTGATAGTCGTGTCAGTGGACTGACTGTGAATGCTTTAAGAGACTTTGGGTTGAGGTCAGTGATAAAGTAGTCTACAGTTCTACTGCCGAAAGATGAGCTATAGGTGTACCTACCATAGGAGTCCCCTCGAAGCCTACCATTGACTATGTACAGGAGTTGTGACCCGTTTTTGTTGGTTATATTGTCACCTCCAGGTAGGTGTTTGTCCCCCTGTGTGCTGAGGGTGTCGGGTTCATGTCCAGTTCTGCCATTTAGATCGCCACAGACTGGTACATGTCCCTGAGCCTGGAAATTGTTGATCTCCCCCGCTAGGAGGGAGAAGCTGTCATTGTCAAAGTATGGGGATTCTATTGGGGGGATATAAGTTGCACACGAGGACATTTTTCTCTGTTGAGATAATTTCCATATTAATTTCTAGCCAAATGTAAAATGTTTGTGTTTTTACTAATTTAATAGAGTGGGTTTGGTCTGCTCTATGTCAAATTAGTCTCATCCCTGTTTCACACCTTGTCTTTTGCTGGATGGGACTATCAGTTCTCTGTAACCTAGAGGGCAACCATTGGCTCCTTTATACCATGTTTCTTGTAGGGTGACAATGTCTGGTTTTCCAATTTCTTTGATGAAGTCTGGGTTCTTGTTTTTTAGGCCAAAGGCAGATGACATCAAACCCTGTATATTCCAGGATGAGATAGTAAAAGCTTTGTGTTCCGTAGTGTCTAGTGTTGTTTTTGTGTGGTTCAGGCCTGGACCATCACAGTAGGTGTGAGCAGAGCATGTTGAGCATATGATACATACCTCTTAGTTCGCAGGATGGTCTTGGGCGGGTGTAATAGTGGGGGTTTGGCCTGTTGCTCTGTTCACGGCCTGGGCATATGTCCTGCTGTAATGTTGAGGTGGTGTGTTTTGTGGGTTTGTTCTGTCTGGATTGTGTGGACTCGCTCACTGAGCTCCACCATGTCTCTCTCCAGCTCTGTGAATGTATCCCTCTCAATGATGGAGAAGCAGTCAGTTGTGGGACCTGGTTGTGTTCAGTGTAAGGGGGGGGGGGGGGGGGTGACTGTCCTCGTCTGCAGGGCAGTTTGAAGAGGTGTGATGGTGTGATCAGAGTGACTCAGGATGGGGGAGTCGTCACAGAGCGAGAGCGTTTCCTGCTGGACTCTCTCTTTGACCCCGTAAAAGTCCTGCTGGAACTGCATGAGGATGACCTGCACAGTTACTGTCCCAGACTTGTACATGTTGACAGAGGTTGTTTCAATTTCCTCAATGTCTAGTGTTCTGAGTTTCCACCCTAGGCCAATACCCTCTCTCTTGACATAGGGGTAGTGTGCTCTTATAGCACTGTGCCATGCCAGGGGATGGTCTGTGTGAAAAATTAAGTTGCTTACGTTCCCCTCTTTGTAGCAGTCAGCAAGTACTGTCTCTGGAACGAACTTGTGGAGCTGTTTTTGTACTTATTCCTTGCAGTGTTATTTTTTATATCCATACTGTACTGTAATGACCTCTGTACAGGGATAAACCATTGGATCTTCAAAGGCCTCTGCATTTGGAAGGGGGGGCTGTGAAACTCTCCTGCCATTGTTGGGCTCAATAGTTTTTACACATCTGACTTCACACTTCGGTGCTAATTGAAGGTGCTGCCAGGTCTGTTCTGTCCTAGCAGCTTGGTAGCTTAGTAAACTTATTTACTTAGCTTTATAAACTCAGCAAAAAAAGAAAGGTTCTCTCACTGTCAACTGGGTTTAACATGTTTTATTAACATGTGTAAATATTTGTATGAACGTAACAAGATTCAACAACTGGGACATAAACTGAACAAGTGACTAACAGAAATGGAATAATGTGTCCCTGAACAAAGGGGGGTCAAAATCAAAAGTAACAGTCAGTATCTGGTGTGGCCACCAGCTGCATTAAGTACTGCAGTGCATCTCCTCCTCATGGACTGTACCAGATTTGCCAGTTCTTGCTGTGAGATGTTACCCCACTCTTCCACCAAGGCACCTACAAGTTCCCGGACATTTCTGGGGGGAATGGCCCTAGCCCTCACCATCCGATCCAACAGGTTCTAGATGTGCTCAATGTGATTGAGATCCGGGCTCTTCGCTGGCCATAGCAGAACACTGACATTATTGTCTTGCAGGAAATCACACACAGAATGAGCAGTATGGCTGGTGGAATTGTCATGCTGGAGGGTCATGTCAGGATGAGCCTGCTGGAAGGGTACCACATGAGGGAGGAGGATGTCTTCCCTGTAATGCACAGCGTTGTCTGCAATGACAACAAGCTCAGTCTGATGATGCTTGACACACCGCCCCAGACAATGACGGACCCTCCACCTCCAAATCAATCCCGCTCCAGAGTACAGGCCTCGGTGCAACGCTCATTCCTTCGACGATAAATGCGAATTCAACCATCACCCCTGCTGAGACAAAACCGCGACTCATCAGTGAAGAGCACTTTTTGCCAGTCCTGTCTGTCCAGTGACGTTGGGTTTGTGCCTATAGGCGACGTTGTTGCCGGTGATGTCTGGTGAGGACACAACAGGCTTTCAAGCCCTCAGTCCAGCCTCTCTCAGCCTATTGCTGACCGTCTGAGCACTGATGGAGGGATTGTGTTTTCCTGGTGTAACTCGGGCAGTTGTTGTTGCCATCCTGTATCTGTCCCGCAGGTGTGATGTTCGGATGTGCCGATCCTGTGCAGGTGTTGTTACACGTGGTCTGCCACTGCGAGGATGATCAGCTGTCCGTCCTGTCTCCCTGTAGCGCTGTCTTAGGCGTCTCACAGTACGGACATTGCAATTTATTTCCCTGGCCACATCTGCCGTCCTCATGCCTCCTTGCAGCATGCCTAAGGTACGTTCACCTAGATGAGCAGGGACCCTTGGCATCTCTTTTCTTTTTTTAAGAGTAGGTAGGAAGGCCTCTTTATTGTCCTAAGTTTTCAGAACTGTGACCTTAATTGCCTACCATCTATAAGCTGTTAGTGTCTTAACGACTGCTCCACAGGTGCACGTTCATGTTTAAACCATTTACAATGAAGATCCGTGAAGTAATTTGGATAATTTACGAATTATCTTGGAAAGACAGGGTCCTGAAAAAGGGACGTTTCTTTTTTTGCTGAGTTTATAACAAAATTACCTAGAGAATATTGTCTTTTACTTTTGGGCTCCTGAAGTAGCTTCAGACTGAATATTACTCACTTAGTTTTGTGTTGGATGGTATTTCCAGGATCCTCTGCGTTTTTTCTGCAGGTTTTGGTTTGTTAGAGGTTTTTTCTTGATATTCCTTGGTAGTAATAGCCTATTCAGGTAAGTTTGTCCAAAATCAAGATTTTAGGTATGGAATTTTGATTTGGATTGAAGGTTTTAATGTTAAGGCTAGTATCCTGTATAAGTCCTTGAGGAAAGAAATCAAGTTTATCTGCATATCTGTTCACTCTCTCTCTGTGACTCTCTCTCTCTCTCTTTCTCTCTCTCTCTCTCTCTCTCTGTGACTCTTTCTCTGTTACTCCCTCTCCCTCTCCCTCTCCCTCTCCCTCTCCCTCTCCCTCTCCCTCTCCCTCTCCCTCTCCCTCTCCCTCTCCCTCTCCCTCTCCCTCTCCTTCTCACTGTCATTCTGTCTCCAATTCCACATTACATTCTCCAAACATTGTCCTGCTTGAACATAAATTGTCTTTCAATTACATTTTTTTCAGATTTTAGTCCCTACATTTTATTCTGTGTTCAGCATTCCGACTCCCTCTTCTCTCTTTTCTTCTTTATTCTCTTTCACTCCCTCCATTCATCTCTCCCCCCAATTAATGTTAGTTTTTATAGCAAGACTCCAGTCCCTCAGTATTGCCATTTCAATGAAAAGATCCAGCTCGCTCAATGAGCCAGCCACCCCTGATGAGGAATAACACAAGCGTTCAGCGTCAAAGTATTCCATTTCAATGTGGGCTAAAATTGCAGCTGGCCTAGAATGGGGAATAGGGTGCTGTGAGTTTAAGCACATAAGCACATCCTTTTGCAAGACAAGATCTCTCTAGACAACCCAGTGCCTCACTTAACATTCCATGTGAAGCTTCCATCATTAATAATATTAGTAAAAGATGGTAGAGGGCATTTGCATTATGCTATAAGACAGTCACAACATACATCTAAAGACGCATCACATGTAACAACAGTTAAAATAAACAACATTATTTGAATTCAGGACTGCATGTTCGTGATATAGACAAAACTAAGCCAGCTTTGTCAGTCTGACCATTAATTATAGGCCTCTTTCAAACGGAAATTAACGACAACATCTGCTGTTCACTCCCATCCAAAATCCAAGACCCTTTACCTCATTAGCAACACCCACGTTTCCATGTTGCCATTAAGAAATGTGATTATTGGCACATACGGAAACAGCACTCTACCGCAGGGTCCTGGCAAAGTGTTAGATTATGACAGAGTGAGCCTATTTGATTCCATTCAGCCTACCCAACAACACAGAGTCAAATAGAATGTCCTGGTAGAACGGTCAAAGTAAGAGCTTTCAGTCAACTTGATCCATGAGTGCATAGCACCTCCAGAGATGGATCCATGAGTGCATAGCACCTCCAGAGATGGATCCATGAGTGCATAGCACCTCCAGAGATGGATCCATGAGTGCATAGCACCTCCAGAGATGGATCCATGAGTGCATAGCACCTCCAGAGATGGATCCATGAGTGCATAGCACCTCCAGAGATGGATCCATGAGTGCATAGCACCTCCAGAGATGGATTTAGAAGCAAATGAACATTGATAAAACAAATAAATAAACAGAAAGTCCCTGAACTCGGCTACTTTTATCTGGATGGATTTAAACGTATGTGAATAAGGAAAAACACTAGGTTGATGTGTGGTTAGTCAGAGTGTGTGTATTTATCAGCGTGTGTGGCAGGTCAATTGCTTACATGGTGTATATTTATGCAGGTAGGCACGAGGCTGCATACAAATCTGTTAAAAGTTCATACAAAAAGCATGACTGGAAAACAAATGTGGCATGGATGTGTTTTGCCATAATAAAAAAACTATAACTTGAGAGAAAATGTGCCTCAGCATTTTTATAAAACATATTCATCCATGTGTGTGTGTGTGTACAAGCATGAGTCGACAGTAGAACACTGCTAGCAGTTTTTAATTTAATATAGTTTATTTTTATTTTACCCTTTTCTCCCCAATTTCTTGGTATCCAATTGTTAGTAATTACTATCTTGTCTAATCGCTACAACTGCCATATGGGTTTGGGAGAGACGAAGGTCAAAAGCCATGCGTCCTTCGAAGCACAACCCAACCAAGCCACACTGCTTCTTAACACAGCGCACATCCAACCAGGAAGCCAGCCGCACCAATGTGTCGAAGGAAACACCGTGCACCTGGCTACCTGGTTAGCGTGCACTGCGCCCGGCCCGCCACAGGAGTCGCTGGTGCGAGATGAGACAAGGATATCCCTACTGGCCAAACCCTCCCTAACCCGGATGACGCTAGGTCAATTGTGCGTCGCCCCAAGGACCTCCCAGTCGCGGCCGGGCTGCGACAGGGCCTGGGCGCGAACCCAGAGTCTCTGGAACACTGCTAGCAGTTTAACAAAATAACTTCATCCTACCTGGTTTAGAGAAGCACAGTGTAGGATGAGGAGCATCGAAGGAAAAATAAGAAAGAGACACAATACAACTGTTAGTGGACAACCATGGATAAAACATGAAGAGTATCTATTTAATTTAGAGTAGAGTAGAGTCAGTGAAAAGCCCCAGTGGCAGAGTGACATCTATCAATGTCATAGTTCACTACTCCATAGTTGAATAGTCATTAATCATATTCCTTGAGTGATGTGAGCCACAGTTAAACATGCCCCCTACTGATTATTAGCACAGGCAGACTTTTATACAGCTAAAGAGACCTTTGAGTAATCTGACTCCCAGACACTTTACTATACTTGTAATTAACCTGTCAAGGAGGTCAGGCATTCATATTATCTTAGTAAGTACCACTAACCTTGATTTGACCAAGTTAATAGAACACTTCCCAGAAACACCTTTTATTTTTCACAGTACAGCAACGGCTTGGGGACAATGTCCCTACTGCACCAGTGTAGTGGTCTGAAATCATATAGGCTGCATGATGTCATATTTATCAGACCATAACGTAATAGGATAATCACACACGGTAAAGACCCTCGTTGAATCTTGCATGGTGAAATCCAAATACATCAGAAGCTATATAGACAGCATGCATCTCAGTGTGTGTGTGTGTGCATTTTTACATATACGCACACAGGTATGCATGAATATAGTACATGGTACATAGTACATGTACATAGTACATGGTCTTCAAATCGAAAATGTCATTGCAGTGCCTTGCGAGACATAACAATCAAATGTGATGATACAAAAAACCACAATTTTGACAGAAACACACTCGCTTCCTCGGTTTGTCCCTCAGTTTCTCTCTCTGAGGACAGCGATAAGACTACCTTGTTTGCCCTTATCGGCCTGTGCTATCAACCCACATAAAAAAAATACTAGAGTATACTATGATAAAAATACTATAATATTCACAGTAGTGTTTTTGCGGACTAAAGTATACTGTGGTATGTACTGTGGTATTTGCTGTAGTATGTACAGTTAACTATAGTATAAATACTGTGGTAAAAGAAAACTGTAGTATATACACTACCATTCAAAAGTTTGAGGTCACTTAGAAATGTCCATGTTTTTGAAAGAAAATAAAAAACTTTTGCCATTGAAATAACATCAAATTGATCAGAAATACAGTGTAGACATTGTCAATGTCATAAATGACTATTGTAGCTGGAAATGGCAGATTATTTTATGGAATATCTACAGTATATAGGCATAGAGGCCCATTATCAGCAACCATCACTCCTGTCTCCAATGGCACGTTGTGTTAGCTGATCCAAGTTTATAATTTTTAAAAGGCTAATTGATCATTGAAATTATGTTAGCACAGCTGAAAACTGTTGTTCTGATTAAGAAGCAATAAAACTGGCCTTCTTTAGACTAGTTGAGTACCTGGCGCATCAACATTTGTGGGTTCGATTACAGGCTCAAAATGTCCAGAAACAAAGACCTTTCTTCTGAAACTCGTCAGTCTATTCTTGTTCTGAGAAATGAAGGCTATTCAATGCAGGAAATTGCCAAGAAACTGCAGATCTCATACAACCCTGTGTACTACTCCCTTCAAACATCATCGCAAACTGTCTCTAACCAGAATAGAAAGAGATGTGGGAGGCCCCGGTGCAGAACTGAGCAAGATGATAAGTACATTAGAGTGTCTAGTTTGAAAAACAGACGCCTCACAAGTCCTCAACTGGAAGCTTCATTAAATAGTACCCGCAAAACACCAGTCTCAACGTCAACAGTGAAGAGGCGACTCTAGGATGAGGGATACTACATAGCTTCAGCGTGTAAATCAGCTAGAAATATGTGTCGGCATCGAGTAATTGTCTCTGGCCCCCTCCCATTTAGGGGGAGTGATGAGCTCTACATGTCACGTTCTGACCTTTATTTCCTGTGTTCTGTATTTAGTTAGTATGGTCAGGGCGTGAGTTGGGTGGGCAGTCTATGTTTGATTTTCTATGATTTGGGGTTTTCTATGTTTCGGCCTAGTATGGTTCTCAATCAGAGGCAGGTGTCATTAGTTGTCTCTGATTGAGAATCATACTTAGGTAGCCTGGGTGTCACTGTGTGTTTGTGGGTGATTGTTCCTGTCTTTGTGTTTGCACCAGATGGGACTGTTTTAGGTTTTCTCACATTTGTTGTTTTTGTTAGTTATCTCATGTGTAGTTTCTTTATAAATTAAAGAATATGAATAACCACCACGCTGCGCTTTGGTCCACCTCTCCTTCAGATGAAGAAAACCATTACACTACAGCAGAGTCTCACAACTCAATCGCTGGTTGAAAACTGTTTTCTGCCCTCCCAAAAGATAATTTGTATTTAATTGGCCCTCTTTCTGGGACTCAACCACAAACAGGACCGAGCTTGGCCTGCTGAGGAATGACGGACTCCATCCTAGCTGGAGGGGTGCTCTCATCTTATCTACCAACATAGACATGGCTCTAACTCTCCTAGCTCCACAATGAAATAGGGTGCAGTCCAGGCAGCAGGCTGTTAGCCAGCTTAGTGGCGTCTGCCACTAGCACAGTCAGTGTAGTCAGCTCAGCTATCCCCATTGAGACCGTGTCTGTGCCTCGACCTAGGTTGGGCAAAACTAAACATGGCGGTGTTCGCCTTAGCAATCTCACTATGATAAAGACCTCCTCCATTCCTGCCATTATTGAAAGAGATCATGATACCTCACATCTCAAAATAGGGCTACTTAATGTTAGATCCCTCACTTCAAAGGCAGTTATAGTCAATGAACTAATCACTGATCATAATCTTGATGTGATTGGCCTGACTGAAACATGGCCTAAGCCTGATGAATTTACTGTGTTAAATGAGGCCTCACCTCCTGGTTACACTAGTGACCATATCCACCGTGCATCCCGCAAAGTCGGAGGTGTTGCTAACATTTACGATAGAACATTTCAATTTACAAAAAAAAAGGTTCGTCTTTTGAGCTTCTAGTCATAAACTCTATGCAGCCTACTCAATCACTTTTTATAGCTACTGTTTACAGGCCTCCTGGGCCATATATA
Organism: Oncorhynchus kisutch; assembly: GCF_002021735.2. NCBI lineage: Eukaryota > Metazoa > Chordata > Actinopteri > Salmoniformes > Salmonidae > Oncorhynchus > Oncorhynchus kisutch. Next base: position 74,061,973 of record NC_034177.2, on the reverse strand, counting down.
GCGTTCTTGACTGAGTTCCCTGAATTCCTATCGGACCTTGTAGTCATAGCAGATAATATTCAAATTTTTGGTGATTTTAATATTCACATGGAAAAGTCCACAGACCCACTCCAAAAGGCTTTCGGAGCCATCATCGACTCAGTGGGTTTTGTCCAACATGTCTCTGGACCTACTCACTGTCACAGTCATACTCTGGACCTAGTTTTGTCCCATGGAATAAATGTTGTGGATCCCAATGTTTTTCCTCATAATCCTGGACGATCGGACCACCATTTTATTACGTTTGCAACCGCAACAAATAATCTGCTCAGACCCCAACCAAGGAGCATCAAAAGTCGTGCTATAAATTCTCAGACAACACAAAGATTCTTTGATGCCCTTCCAGACTCCTTCTACCTACCCAAGGACGTCAGAGGACAAAAATCAGTTAACCATCTAACTGAGGAACTCAATTTAACCTTGCGCAATACCCTAGATGCAGTTGCACCCCTAAAAACTAAAAACATTTGTCATGAGAAACTACCTCCCTGGTATACAGAAAACACCTGAGCTCTGAAGCAAGCTTCCAGAAAATTGGAACGGAAATGGCACCACACCAAACTGGAAGTCTTCCGATTAGCTTGGAAAGACAGTACCGTGCAGTATCGAAGAGCCCTCACTGCTGCTCGATCATCCTATTTTTCCAACTTAATTGAGGAAAATAAGAACAATCCGAAACGTCTTTTTGATATTGTCGCAAAGCTAACTTAAAAGCAGCATTCCCCAAGTGAGGATGGCTTTCACTTCAGCAGTAATAAATTCATGAACTTCTTTGAGGAAAAGATCATGATCATTAGAAAGCAAATCACGGACTCCTCTTTAAATCTGAGTATTCCTCCAAAGCTCAGTTTCCTGAGTCTGCACAACTCTGCCAGGACCTAGGATCAAGAGAGACACTCAAGTGTTTTAGTATTATATCTCTTGACACAATTATGAAAATAATCATGGCCACTAAACCTTCAAGCTGCATATTGGACCCCATTCCAACTAAACTACCGAAAGAGCTGCTTCCTGTGCTTGGCCCTCCTATGTTGAACATAATAAACGGCTCTCTATCCACCGAATGTGTACCAAACTCACTAAAAGTGGCAGTAATAAAGCCTCTCTTGAAAAAGCCAAACCTTGACCCAGAAAATATAAAAAACTATCGGCCTATATCGAATCTTCCATTCCTCTCAAAAGAAAATGAAAAAGCTGCTGCGCAGACGTTAGTGCTGCTTTTGATACCATCGATCACCACATTCTTTTGGAGAGATTGGAACCCCAAATTGGTCTACGCGGACAAGTTCTGGCCTTGTTTAGATCTTATCTGTCGGAAAGATATCAGTTTGTCTCTGTGAATGGTTTGTCCTCTGCCAAATCAGCTGTACATTTCGGGGTTCCTCAAGGTTCCGTTTTAGGACCACTATTGTTTTCATTATATATTTTACCTCTTGGGGATGTCATTCGAAAACATAGTGTTAACTTTCACTGCTATGCGGATGACACACAGCTGTACATTTCAATGAAACATGGTGAAGCCCCAAAATTGCCCTCGCTAGAAGCCTGTGTTTCAGACATAAGGAAGTGGATGGCTGAAAATGTTCTACTTTTAAACTTGGACAAAACAGAGATGCTTGTTCTAGGTCCCAAGAAACAAAGAAATCTTCTGTTGAATCTGACAATTAATCTTGATGGTTGTACAGTCGTCTCAAATAAAACTGTGAAGGACCTCGGCGTTACTCTGGACCCTGATCTCTCTTTTGACAAACATATCAAGACTGTTTCAAGGACAGTTTTTTTTCCCATCTACATAATAATGCTAAAATCAGTAACTTTCTGTCCAAAAATGATGCAGAAAAATTGATCCATGCTTTTGTTACTTCTAGGTTAGACTATTGCAATGCTCTACTTTCCGGCTAAGGGATAAAGCACTAAATTATCTTCAGTTAGGTCGTATTCAGCACTATCTTTCCAATTTGGTCCTGCCGTACATGCCTCCACGTACGCTACGGTCACAAGAATTTCTAAGCAAACAGCTGGAGGCAGGGCTTCCTCCTATAGAGCTCTATTTTTATGGAATGGTCTGCCTACCTATGTGAGAGACGCAGACTCGGTCTCAACCTTTAAGTCTTTACTAAATACTCATCTCTTCAGTGGGTCATGTGATTGAGTGTAGTCTGGCCCAGGAGTGTGAAGGTGAACGGAAAGGCTCTGGAGCAACGAACCGCCCTTGCTGTCTCTGCCTGGCCGGTTCCCCTCTCTCCACTGGGATTCTCTGCCTCTAAACCTATTACAGGGGCTCATTCACTGTCTTACTGGTGCTCTTTCATGCCGTCCCTAGGAGGGGTGCGTCACTTGAGTGGGTTGAGTCACTGACGTGATCTTCCTGTCTGGGTTGGCGCCCCCCTTTAGGTTGTGCTGTGGCGGAGATCTTTGTGGGCTATACTCAGCCTTTTCTCAGGATGGTAAGTTGATGGTTGGAGATATCCCTCTAGTGGTGTGGGAGCTGTGCTTTGGCAAAGTGGGTGGGGTTATATCCTTCCTGTTTGGCCCTGTCCGGGGGTATCATCGGATGGGGCCACATCCGATGGGGTCTCCTGACCCCTCCTGTCTCAGCCTCCAGTATTTATGCTGCAGTAGTTTATATGTCGGGGGGCTAGGGTCAGTTTGTTATATCTGGAGTACTTCTCCTGTCTTATCCGGTGTCCTGTGTGAGTTCACTCTCTCAGAGGACCTGAGCCCTAGGACAATGCCTCAGGACTACCTGGCATGATGACTCCTTACTGTCCCCAGTCCACCTGGCCATGCTGCTGCTCCAGTTTCAACTGTTCTGCATGCGGCTATGGAACGCTGACCTGTTCCCCGGACGTGCTACCTGTCCTAGACCTGCTGTTTTCAACTCTCTAGAGACAGCAGGAGCGGTAGAGATACTCTTAATGATCGGCTATGAAAAGCCAACGGACATTTACTCCTGAGGTGCTGACTTGCTGCACCCTCGACAACTACTGTGATTATTATTATTTGACCATGCTGGCCATTTATGAACATTTGAACATCTTGGCCATGTTCTGTTAAAATCTCCACCCGGCACAGCCAGAGGAGGACTGACCACCCCTCATAGCCTGGTTCCTCTCTAGGTTTCTTCCTAGGTATTGCCCTGTCACTGTGGCTCTCCATTAGGCCCTGGAGAGCCCAGATCCAGGCATCGTGTAGCCAACCATGCAGACGCATCCTGACCACCTTCACTGTGACCTTTGCCACCCTCCTGGTTGCCTCTGACAAGCTGCCATAAAAGGACCCAGGCAACAGGGCTCTGTGTGTGTACGAGCATGCACAATATTCTTATGGCTCAGACACGTAAATAAAAGATCCAGAGAATAGAGAACAAGGGCATCTTCATGGATCCTGGTTAAACAAGTGTGCATTTGTTTGTCCGTGTGTGTGTGCATGTGTGTGTGTGCGTGTGGGGTGTGTGAGTTTTCAACACATCCTCAGTCTAATAATGACCAGCATTAACCCCTATGAGCTTCTCTTAACCTCCACTCTCCAAGGGATCCTGAGAGGCCATGGCTTCTAACACTCAGATTAACCAGAGGTACTAAAGCCTGCCCACAGCTCTGTCTCTGATCTCTAACAAGCCTGTTGAGACTGACAGGCACTGCAGTAAACTGCAAAGTACCCTGAGACATTCTAAAGTGGATAACAGTAATACTGTGAGTACACAGTCTGAAGAAACTACATGGATGTTTGAAAAACAAGAGAAAAATCCCATGCAGTGTGCTAATTCCAACAGATGATATACAGTATTATTATTAGTTGCTTGTTGCCAACTGTGTATTCAACCTGTGTATCTCCACCGTCATTAAAATCAAAGCTAAACACGCACGCACGCACACACACACACACACACACACACACACACACACACACACACACACACACACACACACACACACACACACACACACACACACACACACACACACACACACACACAAACACAAACACAGCAGAAAACAAAGCGACACCAAAGCCTTTGGTCATCAGCAATGGATAGACTTCCAGTCATTTTGCTAACACTAGTTAGCATTGGCTAGCGAAACTACCTCTAACTTCCTTAATCTTACCGCAGTAAAAAAAGATCACAAATATATCTGGAAAAACAGTAAAAAGGTACATAATGCTGAGGTAGCACTGTTGTGTTATTCTTTGCAGATATATGTATTGCTGCTCTGAATATGGCAGCACGAGACCTCTGTTTTACTGTTTCATATTGCAGCTCTGAATATGGCAGCACGAGACCTCTGTTTTACTGTTTCATATTGCAGCTCTGAATATGGCAGCACGAGACCTCTGTTTTACTGTTTCATATTGCAGCTCTGAATATGGCAGCACGAGACCTCTGTTTTACTGTTTCATGTTGCAGCTCTGAATATGGCAGCACGAGACCTCTGTTTTACTGTTTCATATTGCAGCTCTGAATATGGCAGCACGAGACCTCTGTTTTACTGTTTCATGTTGCAGCTCTGAATATGGCAGCACGAGACCTCTGTTTTACTGTTTCATATTGCAGCTCTGAATATGGCAGCACGAGACCTCTGTTTTACTGTTTCATGTTGCAGCTCTGAATATGGCAGCACGAGACCTCTGTTTTACTGTTTCATGTTGCAGCTCTGAATATGGCAGCACGAGACCTCTGTTTTACTGTTTCATATTGCAGCTCTGAATATGGCAGCACGAGACCTCTGTTTTACTGTTTCATATTGCAGCTCTGAATATGGCAGCACGAGACCTCTGTTTTACTGTTTCATGTTGCAGCTCTGAATATGGCAGCACGAGACCTCTGTTTTACTGTTTCATATTGCAGCTCTGAATATGGCAGCACGAGACCTCTGTTTTACTGTTTCATATTGCAGCTCTGAATATGGCAGCACAAGACCTCTGTTTTACGGTTTCATATTGCAGCTCTGAATATGGCAGCACGAGACCTCTGTTTTACTGTTTCATATTGCAGCTCTGAATATGGCAGCACGATACCTCTGTTTTACTGTTTCATATTGCAGCTCTGAATATGGCAGCACGAGACCTCTGTTTTACTGTTTCATTTTGCAGCTCTGAATATGGCAGCACGAGACCTCTGTTTTACTGTTTCATATTGCAGCTCTGAATATGGCAGCACGAGACCTCTGTTTTACTGTTTCATATTGCAGCTCTGAATATGGCAGCACGAGACCTCTGTTTTACTGTTTCATATTGCAGCTCTGAATATGGCAGCACGAGACCTCTGTTTTACTGTTTCATATTGCAGCTCTGAATATGGCAGCACGAGACCTCTGTTTTACTGTTTCATATTGCAGCTCTGAATATGGCAGCACGAGACCTCTGTTTTACTGTTTCATATTGCAGCTCTGAATATGGCAGCACGATACCTCTGTTTTACTGTTTCATTTGTTGATATTTATTAACGCTCGTATTCTTCTGGGGGCTTTTTATCACTCAACACTAAATTGAATTACGTCGAGGGAGTGGATTTTACGTTTTCATAGACACCCATTATTCTCATGGGTGTCAGCGTGTGTTGAGCCAGGTGGAAGGGTGGTGGGGGCAGGCACCAGAGTGGGCAAGGCTGGACTAATGGGCGTTGATTGGGAGGTGTGGTGGGTACCTTGGCCAGTTGGTACTGCAACTCAGGGGAGAGGTTTAGCAGAGACGGTGCCAGAGGGCATTTTGATCCTGCCCAAGCAGCAGGATCCTATCTACCTACATCCTCAGTTTCGACATTACCGTCAATGATCCACTGTGATGCTGTAAACATACACAATGAAGAGAATCTCCCCCACACACTGACCTAGCGGCCATTGCTCTCGCATCCACAATTCATGGCTTTCTGCCTCTAAAATCATGGTCCAATCCACCCACACATTCAGTTAGATGTGTCAAGGCTGGTGTCTCGCTGTGATGTGAAAAGCTGGGATGCCGGAGGTAGATGAAGGCCACTGAATATTCATGTTTCCCAGAAGCTACTGTCAGTCAGTACGTCTGGCCAGGCCAAGGCACCACTTAGACCAAGGCAGAACATACTGTAGCTGGCTGCTTATCTGACTGGCCTTTTCTCTCTTTAGAGAAGCTAGGAGCAGTAGTTTGGAGGGAAAGTTAGTCATTAGACACTGACTTAAAAGAAGTTGCAAACAGGACCACCCAAAGGTGATGGTGCCACTTTAGCATTAGCTTAACCTCACCTGCAGTGGAGTGAAGGCCTGTGAAGTCGACAGAGTAAACCACTGACAAAACCTGCCCTCACCAGATAATGAAAGGCAGAGAAGATAAGGGAACACATTCGAATTTTGTCTTCAATTTCCACTTTTCTAATGTTTCCATATGCCATGGATTGTGCGTGACCTCTTTTCTAGTCACTTTTGGTCCCTGGTTGTAGCGCAGCAGATAGCTGAGAATTGTGCTTTGAGCAGGGTGGATTTGTACGAGAACTGCTTGCAGCTTCACCACTCAGAAAAGCCCGTTGTGATGTGCAAAATGCTAAACCTCATGTCATAATGTAAGACTGAACTATCTGCCTCCACTAGCAGTCACATTAAAGTGCAGGGGGGGTCACAGGTCTGGCGTTATGGCGAGTTGAACTGAATAGAAATTAAGAGCAGGCTGGCGCGGTTGACAGCCTTTCTTGATGTGCGTACAATTCAACTCTGCAGACTTCCTCGTTGGTTTTGGGTCGAATTAAGGCATAACAGCAACCTCTTCTGTGTTAAAGAAATCACAGAATGTTTCTTTTTGTACTAAGAAAGAAGGTAAAGAAAGATGATTCACACATGTGAAGATTGGGAGTTAATGTTTGAAACAGTGAATATGATTGATTTAATGTGTCTTAAGACTCCTTTTACTAAGGAGGCTCCTTATCCCTAAAATAAACAATTAGATATTTTATCAATAGCGAAATTACCGTGCAAAGCAAACGTTCTATTTCCTACCAAGAATGGAAAACAATTCATATGTTGATGAAGTCTCCATTGGTTATGTATGTTTCAATCTCTGTGTTGAGAAGTTGTGTTTTTACCATCAGTTACTGGTGTCAAAGAGCACCAAAAACTACACTAACCATGAGCCTTAGCGTTTCTGCCGCCACAGAAACAGACCCTAGCTCTGTTCTAATAGCCTGATGAGTCACACTAAACTATTTCGCTGCTCTGTCGTTCGCTACATGCTTAAAGGCGTCCATATTCTTTCCAGCGGAAACAGTTCGGTAGTTCCTGCATATAATATGACGACATTTTGTGATTTTTTTTTGTTCGTTTTTTCAGCTGTTCGCGCACACAACATTTTTTCTGGAGGCAAGCAGCAGTTCGGAGCCGAAGTCTATGCCCCTAGGCCAGCAGTAGGGATTTTTCAAAAAAGTATTTGTTGTCATTCAACGAGAAGCGACTCATTTTCATGCACATTTTTTCATTGAAATATACCGCACCAAACGTCTTAGTTAGATGTAAAATTGCAGAACTAAGATCTCTTCAGCCAAAACATCAAAATTAATGACAGATTTGTTGAGTTATTTTAGATGAATTGTGACTAGTTTGAGGAAGTGTATACTGGCGATGGCGTCTCAAAATGGACAAACTAGTGCCGCTTTTTCTCATTTTTCAATCAAAGGTCTTTTAAGGGAGTATGCGAACACTTGTTCGTTTCGGCTAGACTGAGAATGTCATATTGCAGTCGTTTCTGGTGACGAGGGGCATGAGGGCATTGTACAAACCAAAGTCATCAGCGATTGGATCGTCTCTAAACAATCAGAGTATCAAAGCCAATGACGCATTTTCATGCCGCCATTTACCCACGTTTGTTCTGGCTCTGGCCAAACCTATTGGTTTCTGGACCAATCAGATGGCCCCAAATGTGTTTGCATTCGGTGAAAGTTCAGGGACGTACTCAGATCCAGGCTCATTGCAGAGAAAACACTAACATCTGTGGGCATGGCGTAGCGTTATGACTAGAGCAAAGAGTCTGGGTAGCAAGGGCAACCGTTCTAACACATCCACCTACAAATCCGAGGCAATGATTGTGCTTCTGTTGTGGGTGTAGTAGCAAAGCAACCTTTATTTGCATGCAATTAACATATATTAATATGCATGGTCACAATCTATTTGAATAGTCCGGATTAGATACTCTACAGATGATCATATTATCTACAAACTATCTGTTGATAAGCAACTGCTTGCTCGGGTTACTGTTAGGGTTAGGTTTAGAATAAGGGTTAGGGTAAGGATTAAGGTTAGGACTAGGGTTAGGGTTAGGGTTAAGTGTTGGGTTAGGATAAGGGAAGAACTCCTCTGGAGCGCTGCATGAAATAGAGGCCTGCTTCACACACACCGCACTGAAAGAGAGGCCGAGGCTGCCAAACAATCGGCAAATGTCCGCCGAGGCGCATTGTGTGGTTTCAGATGACACTCCATCCCTGCTCTTCCCAAGAGAAAGTGATGTATGTCTTAGTTGGGTGTGGCGATGGAGCTGTGTTTGAACTAGGGCGACGTCTGCCCCCAGTGATGACCACAGGCAAGCTGAGGGGGTTTCCTATTTATAAAGTGAACTGCTCATCTCTTTCTCTCTCTAAACAGGTGCAAACCTTAGGTAACTATGCAGTATCTTATTTGTACAACATGTTAAAAAATAATACAGTAGCACAGCATTTACAGTAAAGTGAACACAAAATACTAATTTGGTTTAGCTATCACAGTTGTGCAGCTTCATCTAGTTCGTATATAGGGCTTGAACTTTGCCTCGACAGGGAGTCTTCTGTACTCCCCTCACACAGACACATTAACACCAACAAGGCATGTATTTTCAAATAAAGAGTGACTTTTTTTGTGTAAGGTGCCTTTTACCGAAGGTCTTGAAAAGCTGTCTATAATCTACTTCAGGTTTGTACCAATGTCGTTCGCCAGCCCTACTGCCTCCCACTCCGATTGCGGTCTCTCTGTGAAACTCTGTTCAATAGCCTTCCTTTCTTACAGACCACAAAAGGGGAAAATGGTGCTCTGTCAGGCAAGGGGAAAATGGTGCCCCGTCAGACAAATTGTAGTCACCGAGCTTCAAGCCGAGTGTGAAGAACATGATAGAAAAGATACAGCTACTATGTTCTCTCTTTTTCAGTTTGCAGGCAGATTGCTTCCTAAAAGACCAAATACATCTGTTCTGGTTGTAATTGTAATTATTCATAGTTTAATTCCAATCCATTTTCCATGGGGACAGAGAAGTCCCTGTGCTCTGTCTTGATGCCTGGTTGCTGTTCTTTCAGTTCACTCTGGTACATCATAGGACTAAACTCATTTTTCTTACAAATTCATTTTTGGAGCAACAGAAAAGCATTCACAGCACTGCTTCAAACATGAAAATTCTGTAAATTGCTGATAGCGTATTAATAACAAGTTGCTTATGTCAGATTGGCTATACGCCACATGCAGGTGATGCTTTTCCCTACTAGGAAACACTGACAAAAAAAATCATCTAATTCCGATTCTAATTCCAGTCTGTCAGTAATGTGATCAGACACAGGATTTAGTTCTAGCCCGATTGAGGTTGGTGATGCCATGTCAACTCTCTCACTATACGGACCGTCAGGGACAACGCTGGGTTTAGACTGAACTACCATCATGCAACACAACAAAACACAAAATCATCCTGCAGAACATGGAAAAATGCAACATAATCTTCTCATTACAATTTCCTCTGTTACGGGTTAGCAGAATGGAGACTGAGCTAAAATGTCTCGCACAGTTGTAATTGCCTGCATTAACACTGCACGATGCTCGCAAATGCGCCACATCACAAACACATACACATACACACGCGCGCGCACACACACACACTCACACACACTGCACATCTGCACCTTATCAGGGAGCAATAAACAATGAGCCCCTATCATGATAATTATCATAATGGCAATAAAGTAATTACAACTCTGTGATGCCCCTGGATTTATCAATATGGAATAGGCCTGTAGTAATTGTGGAAGCTAGACTATTGTTGGATCCGACAATAACACTGTTTATCAGCAATTGGAATGCCTCTCTCCCTCCCTCTGAATCAAAGCTGGCTGTAACTGGCCTTTAAACAGGAGTAACTACAGTACAGTGTGAGAGGGAGTGTGTGAAGTGACAGGGAGGGCTGTTTTGATGTTTGTTTTTCAGCTCACTAATCCACCTACTCAAACTACTCTGGATGGGGGGGGGAGTTTGGCGACAGAAAAGCGCAGCTGTTTGATGCTTGACAGAAAAAGAGAGAACGAGAAAGAGCAAAGAAGACAAACTTGGAATACAAACAAATATTTACTGAATGTCATTCACAATAACAGGTCGGTTAAATATACATTCAGAATGAAATCACGTGGTTGACAGTTTTGGGTTACCACACACACAACTTACGATTAATGTGTTCAGACTAAAAAACTTCAAAAGAAGAGAGTGGAACTGTATAGTAAAACCAATGATCTCACTGTTCCTTAACCAGGCTAGACCAACTGCTCATATGAACAGAGCCCTGACAGCATTTTAAATAAGAATAGCTCTTTAGCTTATATAAGCAGGACATATGCATTGTTTTAGTCCTCCGTAGTGTCATGGCTAACGAGGAGAGCTCATTAGCGAGCGGCAGCATGGCTGTGGGGTTTATGTAACGATACACTCTGTCTGTCAGGCAGGACTAAGTGAGGAGATGGGAAAAGGGTGTGAACAAACAGGAACACAGGGAGAGATACCTCAAGTCTGGCTTTTCGCCAGGCTGCAACACGGCCTGTGCGCAAATCCCCAATCCTTCTGTGGCAGAGTGGTCGCAAACCGAAAGAAATGCTCCGCCTGAACATGTGTCCGTGTAGAACAAATGGTCACTGTTCACATCCGTGATACACCATCTCTTTCCGTCACTGCACTAGTTCCTCCTACACTGACTGCCTGTAGATCAGCATTAAGTTCTCCGTGTTTGCGGCTTTTCCTGGACTAGCTACCTGCCTGGCGTTGTCATCTAGTTGGACTGTCACGTACTGCTGATGCTGCTGACCGTGACTGGAGTACCGGAGGCTGACAGAAGGGTAACGTGCTTGGGTTTCTGCTTCATTGTCCCCTTCTCTCTCTGCATCACCGCCATCAGCCCAGACACACTTGTTTATGACAGGAGCTAACAACATCAAGTCCTATCCACCACCTCCTAGATAGTGATTGGCAGGTGTGATGGGACAAGGCATTAATTGTGCTTGAATGTCCCCCAATATCAGTGTGCTGTCATGCTGATGAAGGCTGGAAGATAATACATGGGTAATTCATCATGTTTTTCAGTCTTTGTGTATAAAATTCAAGGGACAAACATTGTTTACTGTACCTGTTCTATGTGTGTTTGTGTTTACGTACTTGAGGACCTTGACAGCCTAAGAATAAATGGATAGCCATTTAGCCTGTTTTTAAGAGGTTTTGTGTATATACAGTGTTGACTTGACTGTCTATTGACGGAAGTAAAAGGGGACTGGGGCGTTGAGTTGGTGTTTTGTTCAGTGGTAGTTAGAGTGACAATAATGGTTTCAGGAAAGGGTGTTTCTCTCAAATCACTGCAAGTTTGTCAGCAGGCTAATAAGCAACCTTGTTGCATATGAATGCTTATGACTCCAGCAGAGTTATTGACTTTGTCCAGCGAGTGTAAAGAAGGCAATCAAGCCAAAGACAAGTACTGAAGCAATCTAGCGTTTTCAAAGTAGACGCAGAAGCATCCCTCCATAGGCATTTGTCCATATTTACACCGAACAAAAATATAAACGCAACATGTAAAGGGATGGTCCCATGTTTCATGAGCTGAATAAAATATTTTGTTTCTCACGTTTTGTGCACAAATATGTTTACATCCCTGTTAGAGAGCATTTTTCCTTTGCCAAGATAATCCATCCACCTGACAGGTGTGGCATATCAATAGGCTGATTAAACAGCATGATCATAACACAGGTGCACCTTGTGCTTGGGACAATAAAAGGCCACTCTAAAATGTGCAGTTTTTTCACACAACACAATGCCAAAGATGTCTCAAGTTGAGGGAGCATGCAATTGGCATACTGACTGCAGGAATCTCCACCAGAGCTGTTGCCAGGGAATTGAATGTTCATTTATCTACCATAAGCCACCTCCAACGTCATTTAAGAAAATGTGGCAGTACGTCCATCTGGCCTCACAACCACAGACCACGTGTATGGCGTCGTGTGGGTGAGCGGTTTGCTGATGTCAACGTTGTGAACAGAGTACCCCGTGGTGGTGGTGGGGTTATGCTATGGACAGGCATAAGCTACGGACTACGAACACAACAGCATTGTATTGATGGCAATTTGAACGCATATAAATACTGTGACGAGATCTTGAGGCCCATTGTGAGGCCCAATTTATTTAAGTTATCTGTGACCAATAGATGCATATCTGTCACGACTTCCACCGAAGGTGGCTCCTCTCCCTGTTCGGGCGGCGCTCGGCGGTCGTCGTCGCAGGTCTACTAGCTGCCACCGATCCCTTTTCCTTTTCTTTTGGTTATGTCTGTTTTGTGTTTCACCTGGTTTCACTTTGGTTAAATAGGGGGGGTATTTAATTCGACATTTCCTTTGGGGTTTTGTGCGGGATTGTTTTTGTTGAACTGTCATTGAGTTTGGGGTTTCGTTTTATTTGCTCATGTTCTACAGGGTTTTCCCTGGACTGTGTCTGAGTGGGGATTTTCATTGCGATTACTGTAGCCCGGAGTCCTGTTGTATTCTTGAGCCAGTTAAATAAAACGCCCTTTCTTTGGGACTTGTTTCTCCTGCGCCTGACTCTACACCCACATCTCCTTGGGGAGATCTGACAATATCTGTATTCACAGTCATGTGAAATCCATAGATTTGGGCCTAATGAATTTATGTCAATTAACCCTCCTGCTGTGTTCCGGTCGAATTGTACCGATTTACAAGTTTACTCTCTGAGTTACTAGTTAATGTATTCTGATTTCCATAAGGTTCCATGACTTTGTCCACACAAGGCATCTGAACACATAAAATAAACTTTGACGATTTTCATTACATTTTGGGTGTTTTATTTAACTTTTGTACACCTGTGGTGTTCCCGGTCAACAATGACCGGTCATTAGAAATTAATGGGTGAGACTACAATTAGTGTATATAATTTTGTTCAGGCACATGTCCATTCATCAGATGGACACACTTCTTCTCCCAGACCCCCACATGCATGTGTGTTTGAGCACACACACACACCTCACTCCCTTCTGGGCTTCCATGGCAACCCCCATGGGAACCTTTCCCAAATAGAATCTTTCCCCCACGGGAACCACACCTGTTGGCATTCTCACAAACAATCTCAACATTGTTTCAATAAGATATAGAACTTTTCTCGCAGCTTTGGTATATAAAGCTTTTTTGAGGCCTTGATCACAATTCATTCTGTGGCAGCACAATGACCAAACAATATGCTGTATGTCAGTCTCTTGATCATATCTTTGATCATAACACTGTTGAGGAGGAGAGAGTCCTTGTTAAACTTTGACACAAAGTAGTCTGTGATAAATAGCACACTATGTTTCATCTGAGTGTTTGTTAGAGTTAAAATAATCCATACATTATGCTTTTTTTAAACTCAAAAATGAGTTGTATGAGCTCAGGTCAATGAGGCCTACAGGCCATAAATATCAAATAGAAGATTACAATGTGTAATGTTCACAAGAACATAAGTTGATAAAAAGATCTAACACAACATTAGTTGATAACATACGTATTATTATGGATTTACAATCAGCTATAATGGAATTAATTAACGTGAAACGAACACAATAAGAGAGTTAACTGACTTCCTCGTATGAATTATAACTCAGTAGCATCTTTGAAATTGTTACATGCTGAGTTCATGTTTTTGTTCAGTGTACATGTATATATGACAATCTGTATGCATCAAGCTGTTCTAGGACGAGCACAGCAGTGTGTGTTCTTAGACGATGCATCAAGTGTTAACTGCCTCGGAAGAAAGCTACGCAAACATTGTTCTAGGGAATTTGTGCCATACGCAGCAGTGTAAATGATTTAGTATAGCATTGCCATTGTACATAGCTGTATCTGCATCCGAATACAAAGAGGCCACACTGTCATAGACAATGATAAGACTGCTGTAAGGATAGTTAGGCTACAACTGGTAACTGTACATGTGTTAATACAATGCTGAGCCTGTGCTCACACTGAATAAAATGCTAATACTTTCCTCAGAGGATGAATACATCAAATGGAGAGGGGATGCCCCATTGACTTTATGACTAAAGCATACTGACACCAACATACAGATTCCCTTAGGTCAAGATGTCAAGTAAACAGATCAGACTGAGGGTTGTGACATTTGTCCCCTTCACTAGGTCACATCTCCTTGAATGTGTTACTGAAGACAGTGATGACCTCAAGGTAGCCCGACCTTGACATGACCACACACGCATGCACACACACACACACACACACACACACACACACACACACACACACACACACACACACACACACACACACACACACACACACACACACACACACACACACACACACAGCTGAGATATGCAGATCCCAGAGCAGAGCGGCTTCATTCCACTCAGTGAACATGACTCATAGCTCAGTACTAGCACGCACTCCCATTCCCTGAGGTCAGAGCAGGGGGAGAAAGTGCATTAGGTCTAAATCAACTCAATACAATCTCAGGAGTGGGTGAGCAGGGTAAGAGAGAAACAGACAAAGAGAGAGAGAGAGAGAGAGAGAGAGAGAGAGCTACATAGAGAAAGAAAGATAGAGATACATAGAGAGAGAGAGAATGAGAGAGAGATACATAGAGAAAGAGAGTGAGATACGTAGAGAGATACATAGAGTGAGAGAGAGATACATAGAGAGACAGAGAGAGAGAGCGAGAGAGAGAGAGAATGAGACATACGTAGAGAGAGATACATAGAGAGACAGAGATACATAGACAGAGAAAGATAGATACATATAGAGAGAGAGATACAGAGAGAGAGAAATAAATAGAGAGAGCGATACATACAGTAGAGAGACAGAGAATTAGAGATACATAGCGAGACAGAGAGAGAGAGCGAGAGAGAGAGAGAATGAGAGAGATACGTAGAGAGAGAGATGCATAGAGAAAGATAGATAGATACATAGAGAGACAGAGATACATAGACAGAGAAAGATAGATACATATAGAGAGAGAGATACAGAGAGAGAGAAATAAATAGAGAGAGCGATACATACAGTAGAGAGACAGAGAATTAGAGATACATAGAGAGAGAGAGATATATATATATACTATATACAGAGAGAGAGAGAGAATGAGCTCACAGGTCTGTACTGCCCCTGTTTAAAAACATCCTTCACTGCAGCTGTATGGCTGCCAATCTGATCAGCACCTTTAGGTACCTGACAGGAGGGGTGCATGTAACACATTAGCAGAGAGTAAGAGAGGGGCGGGCTCCTCTCCAACCCCAGGGTTAGGCTAGCCATAACACCAATCACTGCTTTTCTTTGGCTGGGGGACTACAGTACAGTATGAACTGGATAGTGAACTGTTGGAGCACCTGGGGTTATAAATGTCAGTCGGTGACTGTGCTAAGGCTGTACAACCAGTCCATATAAAAGTGGAAATGAGGGGTAAAGTTGCTTAGAAGCAGGATGTACAGTAGGTAAGAAAAAATTCAGTTAATTGCCATTTTCTGAGGCTGGTAATGAACTTATCCTCTGCAGCAAAGGTAACTCTGGGTCTTCCTTTCCTGTGGCAGTCCTCATGAGAGCCAGTTTCATCATAGCACTTGATTGTTTTTGCGACTGCACTTGAAGAAACTTTCAAAGTTCTTGACATTTTCCGGATTGACTGATCTTCATGTCTTAAAGTAATGATGGACTGTCGTTTCTCGTTGCTTATTTGAGCTGTTCTTGCCATAATATGGACTTGGTCTTTTACCAAATAGGACTATCTTCTGTGTACCACCCCTGCCTTGTCACAACACAACTGATTGGCTCAAACGCATTAAGAAGGAAAGAAATTCCACAAATTAGCTTTTAACAAGGCACAACTGTTAATTGAAATGCATTCCAGGTGACTACCACATGAAGCTGGTTGAGAGAATGCCAAGAGTGTGCAAAGCTGTCATCAAGGCAAAGGGTGACTACTTTGAAGAATTTCAAATATAAAATATATTTTAATTTGTTTAACACTTTTTTTGGTTCCATATGTGTTATTTCATAGTATGTGTTATTCCACAATGTAGAAAATAAAGAAAAACCCTTGAATGAGTATGTGTGTCCAAACTTATGACTGGTACTGTAGACAAACCTAGATTATCACTATGGTAGGCTGAGGACCAATGTATCTCTCCTGATTGTCTCATAATTTCTGTATTTGAAATTTAATTACCCTACCTGTTGACTTATAGGAGCTTGAAAGGCATAGGGATCTTAGATATCCTTTTTTGAATAATCTCATTGCAGAAGAAGCATTTGCATAACCACGAGCTGTTACTGAAAAGGCACCGGATGTGTTGGCTACATTTGTGGAAGTGATTCTAAAGCTTTCACAAAACTGGCAGGACAAGAATCTCTCTTGGCTCTTACCTTAAAACATGTAGCAATGCAGTGAAAATGTTCGAGGGCCATTGCTTTGAGTTGTGCTGCCTAATATCTCAGGAGGACTACGATCCCTCAGTGTCATTCTGTATCAAGATCAAACGTAACGGCTCTTAAAGTAAAAGTTTCATTTGTACCATGTTTACAGGGAGCGGTGTTGAGGCAGAGTCTTGAAGGTCGATGAGAGATATGACCAGCATATCAACTCCCCTGTTGCTGTGGTTCTTGCTGGTCGGTATTGACTGATGAACAGAGATCAACGGTGTGTGCTGCACTACTCCGTAAACATGAAAGCTATCGATATAATGCAAGTTGGGAGATTAGGGTTATACTGTATACACTTCCTCGAATAACACCACATTTCAATTAGAAAAAAAAGCCTCCAAGACCCAGACCTTCTAAAACAAAGGTGGCCAAACGTTTTGGGTCGAGATATATTGTGAAATTCAACGGAGGGCCACACAGATTGTTTTTGGACTGACTTGTTCAAATCAAATCAAATTGTATTGGTCACATACACATATTTAACAGATGTTATTGCGGGTGTAGCGAAAAGCTTGTGTTTCTAGCTCCAACAGGGCAGTAGGCAATCAATTGGTGGGCTCTGGGTTCTCTCTCCTGACAGTGAGTTGTGTACCTGTATGCTATATCGGATTTATTTGGCTAAGACTACAGCCAGACAGTAGCCCGTGAGGTTGGAGTCAATAAACTGTGCAATTTGAGAACTGTTGTGGACATTTTTCCATTGATAACCTGTCAAGGTCATTACATTTGTGTCAGAACTAAAAACAAAAATTGAGCTAGCTAGCTAGCTGACTAATGTTACGGTGGCTAGCTATGTGGAATAGCCTAGCAGAAAAAAAGGACTGAAAATGCTTTGTGGTATTATGAGAGTGAAGGAGGAGGTGGTGGATGAATGTGGCGATGGAGTTTGTGCGGGAATCGGGGCACAAAGCCCGCTTGAGGGAGATCGCGAGACAAATGGCGGCTGAAGAGGTCATGGGTGAGTCTTCCTCTGTTATTCACGCCAATTCTGCTGGGTGGACCGAACACGTGACTTTGATGTTGCATGACGGGAAGGCTGGGGCTCAGGATGCAAACAAACATGGCGGCGCCCAGTCCTTGATGGTATCCGTATCTGTTATTAAGACCCTGAAGTACTCCGGTAAGGCGAATTGGGACGCTTTTCATGCCCAGTTTGAACTGTTAACTCATTCAGGGGGATGATAAGGTACTTCAGCTTTGTGCCTCACGGATGATGCTCTGTCCTGTTTGATATTGATTAGCCCAGAAGACAGACATGATTATGGGGCTTTAGTTGGAGCACTGAGTAGGTGCTTTGGACATTGTTTACAACCCGGGCTGCTGCGCTCCAAACTGAGTAATAGGCATCCAGGGGAGCCACTATGGGTGCTAGCTAATGACATTTAGAGCATCACTTGGCGGGCATACGCTCACATGCCCTCCTCCGTGCAGAGCGAGCTGGCACGCGACCAGTTCATACAGACACTCTCTCCTACGGGGGGCTTCGCACACAGACCCAGCTGGCTCATCCTGAGTCATTACAGAATTCCTTGGAGGTGGTTTTGGAGAGGGAGATTGTGTGGGCTGGGGTTTCAGCTGGGACTTCAGCTCGGCACGTGTGGAGATACACCCACTGTGTGGGGCTGTGGTGCAAAACAGCCCAGAGCCGGAAAAGCCTGCATGTGTGGCTGTGTTGCAGCACTACAGACTGCATGCAACACTCGCTCTGGGGGTGTGGCCAGCCAGGCCATCTGCGTAGGGTTTGCGCCATGTCCCCAGGGCCCAGGTAAATGGCGCGGCGTCCCCATAGACGTGGTAGTGCGGACCGTCTGGCTCTCTTCCCCAAACCCCACCATCGCAAGGAGGAGCCCACCAGCACAGACGGGGGAGCAAGGCATCACTTCCCCCAGAAGCAGATGACTGCATGCAGGGAAAGTCTGTTGTTGTCGTGAGCCGAACCTTTTTGGAGACTTTTGTCATGTCCATGTCACTGTGGAGGGGGTGCCCTACTCTGTCCTGGTGGACACTGGGTCAAAAGTCCCCATGGTGAGGCTGGACATTGTACCAGGGCGGACACAGTTCGAGCCCACAACTGTCCAGCTCCACATGGTCAGAGGGCAGCTGGGGGGAGGACAAAGTGGAGGAGGACAAAGTGTGGGGAGAGGGCATCAGCACCATGGAGGACAAAGTGAGGGGAGAGGGCATCAGCACCATGGAGGACAAAGTGTGGGGAGAGGGCATCAGCACCATGGAGGACAAAGTGTGGGAAGAGGGCATCAGCACCATGGAGGACAAAGTGTGGGGAGAGGGCATCAGCACCATGGAGGACAAAGTGTGGGGAGAGGGCATCAGCACCATGGAGGACAACGTGTGGGGAGAGGGCATCAGCACCATAGAGGACAAAGTGTGGGGAGAGGGCATCAGCACCATGGAGGACAAAGTGAGGGGAGAGGGCATCAGCACCATGGAGGACAAAGTGTGGGCTGTCCGAGACTAGCCCACCCCCACTGACCAGCAGCAGCTGAAGAGATCCTGGGCCTCGTACTACAGGAGGTTTATAATCAAATCAAATCACATTTTATTGGTCACATACACATGGTTAGCAGATGTTAATGGGAGTGTAGCGAAATACTTGTGCTTCTAGTTCCGACAGTGCAGTAATATTTAACAATTAATCTAACAATTCCACAACAACTACCTAATACACACAAATATATAAATATATATGTATGATGGCCGAGCGGCATAGACAAGATGCAGTAGATGGTATTAGTGGTTTCTCCAGTGTCACTACTCCCCTAAACCACCTGCTGTTGAAGGACAAGGCCTTCACATGGACAGTAGAGTGCCAGGAGTCCTTCCCTCCAGCATTCACTGAGCGAGGCCCCAGTGCTGACCCCCACTGACCCCACCTTGCCCTTTATCCTGGAAACAGATGGGAACAATAATGACATGGGTGGGATGCTGGCCCAGTTGGGGGCAGAG
Source organism: Oncorhynchus kisutch (assembly GCF_002021735.2). Lineage (NCBI taxonomy): Eukaryota > Metazoa > Chordata > Actinopteri > Salmoniformes > Salmonidae > Oncorhynchus > Oncorhynchus kisutch. The sequence continues at coordinate 74,042,286 of NC_034177.2, read as the reverse complement.
GGGCAGAGAGTAGTGGCGTACTTCAGCAAGACATTCAACAAACACGAGCGCCGCTACTGTGGTGGCGTCCATCAGACACTTAAAATACTTCCTGGGTGGCCTGCTCTTCACGGTAAGGACTGACAACTCTGCTCTTCAGTGGGTCGTGTCTTTCAAAGCACCAGAGGGGCAGGTCACATGCTGGTTGGAGGAGCTACAGACGTACGACTTCACAGTGGTACACAGAGTGGGGGCACGCCACTCCAGAGTCCTGCCGGCCCTGTACTGCAGACGAGTGCCGCCACTGTGGGTGGAGAGAGGCCCGTGAGAGAGAGCTGTGTGTGGAGGACGGGATCTGTGCCTCAGTACGCCAGGTGAGCGTGCCTGTCTGCTGTGAGCTGCAGGCTGTCGACATGGCTGAATGGAGGCAGCAACAGCAGCAGGACACAGACCTACAGCCAGTCCTACAGTGGGTGGAGGAGTAGCAGCGGCTGGTTGATGGCATGCCACTGTGTTCCAGGGCATGCATGGTAGGGTCTTGACACTTTGGTGCTACAAAAACGGACCCTGGAGATGAGGTTCTGGCGGCCCCCTGATAGCCCTGCTACTTCCTCGGGTCGGAGTACCCTAAGAGGTACCAGGACCACCTGGAGACAGCCCACACCTTTGCCAGAGAGAAGCTGGTGAACGCAGGTATGAGGCAAAAAAGGCATTTTGAGGCTGAGGAGCTAGTCTGGCTCTACTCCTGAGAAAGAAAGTTTGATGCCCCAAGCTCGACAGTCACTGGGTGGGGCCCGGAAGGTCTTGGAGAGGATGGGGGAGGTGGTGTACCAGGTTCAGCTGCCTTAAAGGGGGAGAAAGGTGGCACTGCACCGGGACAGATTAGCCCCATACCGAGGGGCTGCTTCTCCTCCACAAACCCAGGGAGCTGGGCAGGAAGCTGGGCAGGAAGCTGGGCAGGAAGCTGAGCAGGAAGCTGGGCAGGAAGCTGGGCAGGAAGCTGAGCAGGAAGCTGGGCACTGCATATCTGTGATATTTCAACGCTGGAATTGTTCTCTTTCTTTTCATGTCTCAACAATGAGTTGACTTGCTGTGATTGTTGTATTGAATTTATTTGGCTTAGTCCTGTGATTTTGGAGTCTATAAACCGTGCAATTTGAGAACTGTTCTGGACATGATCTCATTTCCGATCTATCGAGGTCATTACAATATATAGGGCCATTATAATTTCTACCTAGTTTCTATCTGGATGTAGACGTTCAGGTTAGGGATGCACTGATGTGGAAAACTTGGGCCGATACCGATCTCCAAATATATTCTCATTTATGGCGTTTTTAACCATTTTAGCACTTACAGATACTTAAAGTTTCCATGTTCTTAAGGCTAATAGGAAAATATTTAAAATGACTTGAATATGGAAAAAGTGCATCACAAAGTAAGTGAAAAGCATCAGGAAGATATTTGAAAGTTCAGTATGTACAGAAGATGCCCTGCATTGCTTTCAGTTGCAGTTTTATCACAGTCCTTCTAACGTATCCTGAGTGGCTTATGAGGAGTACTTGGAGGTTACTCATGTAATTGCGGTTTTATGAACAAATTGTTGTTTTTTGTTTCTTTACAAAAATACACCACGGGTCGCTTTCCATTGGCTGGCAGGCCGTCTGTTCTAAAATAACAAATCCAACTGAGGTTTTATCAACAATGTTTTCAGTTGCATCTTTCTCCTAGTTTTACGGCTATGTCACTAAGGGCTTTTTGTCTGGTATTCAGTCATCTCTGCCCTGGCTACGCCTGACGCAGCAGGCCAGCTCCAGCATCACAAAGGCAGGGCTGACTGATTGGCTCCGACATTAATGCCATCAAAACTTTATCCATGGCTACACTTCCATTTCATTTGAAGGGAGCAATCGCTCATCTATGCGCGCCCTCTTGACAGATTAGTTAATTACCATTGGCTGTGACCTGAGATTATTTGCCATTGTTCGCTTTTTATCTTCCCGGAAAGAAGGGAAAGGGAAGAGAGAAAAAAGAAAAGAGAAAGCTTGGTCTGTCACTTGTATAGCTAAGAGCAGATATGTGCACTGGATGCTGAAAGCTTGGTCTGTCACTTGTATAGCTAAGAGCAGATATGTGCACTGGATGCTGAAAGCTTGGTCTGTCACTTGTATAGCTAAGAGCAGATATGTGCACTGGATGCTGAAAGCTTGGTCTGTCACTTGTATAGCTAAGAGCAGATATGTGCACTGGATGCTGAAAGCTTGGTCTGTCACTTGTATAGCTAAGAGCAGATATGTGCACTGGATGCTGAAAGCTTGGTCTGTCACTTGTATAGCTAAGAGCAGATATGTGCACTGGATGCTGAAAGCTTGGTCTGTCACTTGTATAGCTAAGAGCAGATATGTGCACTGGATGCTGAAAGCTTGGTCTGTCACTTGTATAGCTAAGAGCAGATATGTGCACTGGATGCTGAAAGCTTGGCGACTTCAGACCCATAGGGAAGGGAGATGAAGAAGACTCATGTTTAACCTGACTGACTCATTTGGAGTTCAGGTTTTCAGAAGTTATGGATAACATTTTCAAAGTCTATAGGGGCAGAAGTGGTTCTTTGCCATAAAAGACCTGACAATGAAAAACGCTAGCCTATAATTTCCTCAGTCAGGAAAAAGCTCCTGGCCTAACCTATTACAACTTGTGAAAATGCAAGGTTTAGTGTGCAGTGACACTTGAAGCATTTATGCCAGTGTTGTTGTACAATCAATGTACTGTATATACTACACTGAGTATATACACTGAGTATATCTAACATTAGGAACACCTTCCTAATATTGAGTTGCCAACCCCCCACCCCTCCGGGCATGGACTCTACAAGTTGTCGAAAGCATTTCACAGGAATGCTGGCCCATGTTGACTCCAATGCATCCGACAGTTGTGTCAAGTTGGCTGGATGTCCTTTGGGTGATGGACCATTCTTAATACACACTGGAAACTGTTGAGCGTGAAAAACACAGCAGCGTTACATCTACTACCATACCCTGTTCAAAGGCACTTAAATATTTTGTCTTGCCCATTCACCCTCTGAATTGCACACATAAACAATCTATGTCTCAAATGTATCAAGGCTTAAAAATCCTTCTTGAACCTGTCTCCCCTTCATCTACACTGAGTGAAGTGTATTTAACTATGACATCAAGAAGGGATGTGTGACATCCCAAGAAGGGATCATAGCTTTCACCCGGATTCACCTGGTCAGTCTACATCATTGGGAAGAGCAGGTGTTCTTTTGTACACAGAGTGTATATCAACAGCTATCAACAAGTTCTTACCTACTAAGCTTCCAGATGTGTTTATGATTCTGCATTATCCCGTGTCCCTATTTTAACATTTCAAACAGACTAGCTAAAGACCAAAACAACGCATCAAATGCATCATATGGAGCATGAAATGTGTATTATTGCTCATCTGCTTGTTCCCATCATCAATGCCTCTATGTGTGTCCAGCTCTCTGGGTACGACATCAGATGAAAAGGAATGGAATGGTGCCTTGAGTTATTGAAATGTGACACCGTTTATACAAACACAGTGTGACTTGAACAGGTTGTGCAATTTGCTCTGATAATGAAAAGCAGCGCCAATACATACAAGTGTACTACCCTCATGTAGAGAGGGGAAGGATGTTCTGTATGTCAATCAAACATTTGACGAGTCCTCACATGTACCCAAGTGTCTGAGGCCAGACCACTCCAGCCTTAGCCATAATGATCTCATCATGGTCTACTTTGAAGTCGGCGGCTATGATCAAGTCAAATTGATCAAACGGTGCTAGACTAAGTTAGTTAGAGTCCTCTCTTATGTAAACAAATGACCGAGTGTATATTCTTTAAACAGGGGACAAACGACAGGTCAAGGTGGGCAGGGGTCAATAATCCAGAGAGGGTGCAAGGCACTGGAATAGCAGGTGGGCTCAGGCTCAGGGTCAGGCTCAGGGTCAGGCTCAGGTTCAGGCTCAGGCTCAGGCTCAGGCTCAGGCTCAGGCTCAGGCTCAGGGTCAGGCTCAGGCTCAGGTTCAGGCTCAGGCTCAGGTTCAGGCTCAGGCTCAGGCCCAGGCTCAGGCTAGGCTCAGGCTCAGGCTCAGGCTCAGGCTCAGGCTCAGGCTCAGGCTCAGGCTCAGGCTCAGGCTGGGCAGAGGTCGACAATCCAGAGCAGAGGCAAAGGTACAGGAAAACAGGGAGGCTCAGGGCAGGCAGGCGGGCCGGCAGGGTCAAAACCAGGAAACCAGAAAACAGGGACTATAGCAAAGACAGGCACAAGGGAAACCGCTGGTAGGTTTGAACAAACAAAATGAACTCACACAGACAGACAGAAAACACAGGTATAAGAACCCAGGGGATATTGGGCGACACCCGGAGGGGGTGGAGACAAGCACAAGGACGGGCAATGCCATGGGTGAAACAGATCAGGGTGTGACATAAACAACGAAAGCTGGTGAGTGCATAGGTGATATTTTTTACTTGAGATGTAGGTCCTGCTCTCTTCATGAAGACATTTTGTGCTGATTTTATTTTTTTATTTTTTTATTTTACCTTTATTTAACTAGGCAAGTCAGTTAAGAACAAATTCTTATTTTCAATGACGACCTAGGAACAGTGGGTTAACTGCCTGTTCAGGGGCAGAACGACAGATTTGTACCTTGTGAGCTCGGGGGTTTGAATTTGCAACCTTCCAGTTACTAGTCCAACGCTCTAACCACTAGGCTACCCTGCCGCCCTGATAATCAACCCGTGGCATTGCCCGGATTATTCTAGCTAAACGATGCTGTGCCTTCCTCTCTCATGTCTCTTCGTTTCATTTGGTGGTAGCGTGGGCACCTGATCAGTGCACACCTTGCTGGCGTTTTTGCACTTAGGCCTAGGGGGTGTAGGTTATTCAGGCCGAGGTTCGGAATCAGAAGAACAATCATGAGAGATGTCATAATTCATTTCTTCCCCACCATCTGAGTCATTTTCATTCAGATCTTATAGCAACGCTAAGACAGCATGTGCATCCATTCGTCTTGGTCTTCTTGTCATTGTAAATGACGCTCTCACTGCTTGGACAGAGGTGGACTGATATAGGGTTCATAACATTTTCAGATTAGAATTCGAATTTACCAATACAATAGAACGACCCGCCCTGTTCTTCATTCACAAATGGCGATTGCGCAATTATGCATTGTTCACGTTCCCTCGCTCATCAACTCACCAATTCTCGCACATCATACTTTACTTCATTTATGTCATCTGGTTGTTATATGTATGAAATTAATTTCGGTATAGTTTAGGTTCAGTTTCTAGGCAATTATTGGGGTGATTATCAACTGGGCACAACACCTTCAACTGTCAGAAGGAGTGGAGCAGGCCCTACTGTCAGGGAGAAGGAGTGGAGCAGGCCCTACTGTCAGGGAGAAGGAGTGGAGCAGGCCCTACTGTCAGGGAGAAGGAGTGGAGCAGGCCCTACTGTCAGGGAGAAGGAGTGGAGCAGGCCCTACTGTCAGGGAGAAGGAGTGGAGCAGGCCCTACTGTCAGGGAGAAGGAGTGGAGCAGGCCCTACTGTCAGGGAGAAGGAGTGGAGCAGGCCCTACTGTCAGGGAGAAGGAGTGGAGCAGGCCCTTCTGTCAGGGAGAAGGTGTGGAGCAGGCCCTACTGTCAGGGAGAAGGAGTGGAGCAGGCCCTACTGTCAGGGAGAAGGGGCGACGGGGAAAACCAATCAAAAAATGACATGCCCTTCTAAAACTGGTTATAACTACAGTTCTGTTTGTGATGTTAAGATTCTAACAGCAGGGTGTTATATAGACTTATTAAGGAAAAGTTTAGGAGAGGGGCGTGACTTTAAAAATGGCAGTAATATATATTTTATATTCATGAGCAGTCAAAATGACTGCATTAGCGGTTCTAGTGTTAAAGCTTCAAACATAGAGCTTCATGTTCAAGAAAATAGGCTACTGTGTATGTTGTAGATATAACTGAATCGTTTAAATGGTCTTTTTTTCAAAAAGAGGAGAATTGTGTCACGCCCTGATCTGTTTCACCTGTCCTCGTTACCCCCTCCAGGTGTTGCTTATTTTCACCAGTGTATTTATCCCTGTGTTTCCTGTCTCTCTGTGCCAGTTCATCTTGTATGTTTTCAAGTCAAGCAACGTGTTTTCCCGTGCGCCTGCTTTCTTTTTCTCTTTTACTAGTTCTCCCGATTTTGACCCCTGTTTTCTGGACTCCGTACCTGCCTGCATGACCTTGAGCCTGCCTGACCTTGAGCCTGCCTGACCTTGAGCCTGCCTGCCACTCTGTACCTCCTGGACTCTGATCTGGTTTTGACCTTTTGCCTGTCCACAACCATTCTCTTGCCTACCAATTTTGGATTGTTAATAAATATCAAAGACTAACCATCTGCCTCTGTGTCTGCATCTGGGTCTCGCCTTGTGCCATGATAAATTGAATAAGCTGGGGTATGCTTTATTGTCTCTGCAGCTATATTTCTAGTTTCCTTTAAAACATAGTTATGTAATCTTATGGTGCTTAAGAGAGCAATCAAAAAAGCTACTGTACTGTATAATAACTTTCCTTTTGACATGGCATGCATTTTAATTAAGTCTAGAAGTCGTACCGTTTTTTTTAAACTGGTGTAATAATTGAATGACTACTTGCCATTTTCAAATGTGGTTCAAATAGAGATCGTGATCAAGCGTTTCTATATCATCACCACACAAAATAGTGAAAATCAAATTAGTTGAATTCACAGAGGGTGTGGGATATTTTTAGCTATGCCGCACATTTCTTCCAGGGTTTCTATCCGGAGCCATACCTCCCTCTGAGAAGGAAGAAAAGAACAATATTGTTCCTCAGTGGCCTCTTTAAATCACCAAAGCCAAAGTCGAGAAATGCTATGAATAAATGGGATGCATTATTTCGTAAGAATCTGCTAGTTCTACCATGAGTTTTTCTCTCTGTTTATCCTTTTTTCCCCCACAGTGCCACGCCTGCACAAATGTAAACTCCAAAAATGTGTCCTCGTCCTTTTCCTGGGGCGTAGGGACATCCCTATGTACCCAAACTGCTGTGTGAATGTCCCTGCATTACTGATGGATGGTCACATGTGTGGCGCCAAAACAGGGAATGATAGAGATCCCTGTTGGTCAGATTAATCTCTCCCCACACTGTCCCTAGAAGTAAACACAATATGCATATCATGCACTCTAATAATTGATGGCCAGTGGGTTCTATGACTTCCATGCCTCCATGTCATTCTGCTGCATAAACTGTCTGTGTACTGCTGTGTTGCCAGTCATTATGTTGGACTTGGACCTACTGCATATTCATTAGAAGTTAGGAAACGGAGGAGGTTCTTTCCAAACCCCTATAAAGTGAGACAGCATTTTTGAAGAACGACCAAGTAGTAGTGCGTTCTCACCAGGTGGCAAGTCTAAGTTACCTCTAGCTTTAGCGCAGTCTCTCCTTGCTGAGAGCGATATCGCCCGTTGCCAAAGATGGCGTCACGAGGCCAACCGCAGTAAAGTCAAATGAATGCAGATACATTTATGAGATGCATGTGCCTGTTTACAGTCATGCTTTCTGTCAATGGGGGCTTATCTCCGAAGCACTGTTGTGCATATAGAGCATCAGTTAACAGAGACTCTCTCTCCTTCTCCACAACACAGCAGATAATTATCCGTTTGGTGCTAATTTGCTGCGGTCTTCTGAGCTCCTTTAAAGTTCTCCAGAGATATTTAGGACAGAGACGTTTCCATGGTTTAGCATTTTGTGTGTCTGCATTATGTCTGTTCTGTACTGTGTGTTGGTTGGCGATGAGAGGGATGATGTTGACTTGGTAAGTGGTATGTTAGCTGAGTGTGGGGATGGTAGAGTGCAGAGCCTCCACAGCCTGAGGGGGTCAGTAATTGTAATGGTGTGAAATGAATAAGGTCGTTATTGTTCATGTCCGAAGGGATATTAAAGCCTATTTGTCATGTCCTTTATGCAGCCAGGCAACGACTGGCTTAGAACACAATGAGTAAAGCAACATTTGAATCACTTAAAGACACTACAACAAACAGACAGCATTTCTCCACTACCAACATTGCCTTAAGTAACATCCCTCTCTCTTTGTATATGTGTATATATAGTATTTGTATGCTTTGTGGACTCACTGTACTAACAGGGACTAGGGACTGCAGCCTAAACCTACATGTTTGTAGGATATGTTTGATCATTGCCACTGTGTCACGACTTCCACCGAAGATGGCTCCTCTCCCTGTTCGGGCGGCGCTCGGCGGTCGTCGTCACCGGTCTACTAGCTGCCACCGATCCTTTTTCCTTTTCATTTGGTTATGTCTGTCTTGTGTTTCACCTGTGTTAGTTTAGGGTAATTAGGGGGGTGGGGGGGGGGTATTTTATCTCGCCAAACCCTCTGGGTTTTTGTGCGGGATTGTTACATTTGCAGTCATTTAGTTTGGGTTGCGTTTTCTTGTGTTCTGTTGAACAGGCGTTGTTTTCCTGGACGGGGTCCGGTTGTTTTGAGGCTACTGTTGTAGTCCTGTTTCCTGTTCTTTGGACTTGTTAATAAAACGCCCTTGTTGAAATTTGCTCTCTCCTGCGCCTGACTCCACACCCACTTCTCCTTGGGGAGATTATCTGACTGGCTCTGAGGTTGTGTGTGTTTTGGACTAATTACACTCTTGAAAATGTCCCATCTCTGAAACAGTCCCAACATTCCTCCTCTGTATGTTAGTCACCTCTGACCTAACTGGCCATGCTCAGCTCCTTCCCAGCCATATTATTCGACTTGATGCGGCTGAGAGTCTGTCCTCCCAGTGGGCCTTCAGAGACCTCTTAGAACCATTGACCCAGACATAAAACCAAGCTGTCTGTTATCCATCTCAAGCCAGCCTTGTTGGCACACTTGGACACACACACACACACACACACACACACACACACACACACACACACACACACACACACACACACACACAAACAGTGGCCTTTCGGTCTGACAGATCACCTGCCACAGACACACAGTACTAACACCATGGCTCATGCCATATGCCCATTGACATACTGCTCTTCATTAGGCCTCTGATGCAAAACGATGTGCCATGACTCTAAACTCAATCACTGGTGTCATGACATTGGCCTGGGGGTAGGTTTATGACAGTCATAAATACCTCTTCCCCCTTTTTCCTCTCTCTACCCTACTGATGTTACATTTGAAAGCATTGGTTAACAGAGATTTTGGGAACATCAGAAGGTGGGGGAAATTCAACCAAAGCTCACATCAGCGTGAGCTTTCGTTGCGAATGTTATGAACTTTGAACTCTTATTCACTACAGAAAGGATACCTCCTAGCAGTTGAGTTAGCAACAGCAGCTGCAAACGCAGGTTAGGAAGGAACAGACAGAGTATCCCGTCTACCACACAACAACGTTACTATAACGTATCCAATTGACAATCAGAGACATTCTTCAAAGGACTCAGTTGGGCAACACGGCCTTCCATCTACCACCAACCTACCGAAGCGCAGCTCAGAGTAAATATTTATTACATTTTCCTTTTCCAAATGGGCGGTAATTTAGAATGCATCAGATACTGTATTTACGATAGCACAGCTTCTTCCTGTGTCCCTCAGTCTTCCTGCTCTTTCACTCAAACCCAGCCCCTTTTCTTTTGTGTAACAAGCTGTCATATCTGTTCCGCCCGCTAGGGACGTTTTCCTTTATAACGTAATTTGTCATCAAGTTATGATTTAATTATGTGTATGGGTAATTCTGTGTGATTAGTTAGGTATTTAGTAAATAAATGATTAAACCCAATTGTGTATTGCTGATTCAAATTGTTAGCCAGGGTTCGTGCAGATGACCAAGAATTTACAACTTTCAGATGAGACTGAATTAAGATGACGATTAATATTGACTGCTATTGATGTAAAATATTACTAGGTCTTTAAGAGTTTATTCGGAAGATAACAGCTCTATAAATATTATTTTGTGGTGCCCCGACTCTAGTTAATTACATTTACATGATTAGCTCAATCAGGTAATATTAATTACGGAGAAATTATTTTATAGAATAGCATGTCATATCACTTAATCCGGCATAGCCAAAGACACGACACTGGCATGTCTGTAGATCTACTAGAGGGAGATGAGGCCCATGCTAATGGGAGCTGCAGGAGTACGCTTGGCATGGAGAGTTACTACAGACCTATCTAACTAATATACAATGACTACAAAATCATTTGCCAAAACATTTCAGCCAATGGAATGGGTGATAACAGCATGCATCTTGGAGTGATCTCCCAGTAACCCCACACATATAATAGAGGGGGCAAAAAAAAAAAAGACAAAACCAAGAATGTGTTGAATGCTTACCAATTACTCAAACTTTTCATATCATAAATAGTTGGTAAATGAAAGCATATGATGGAGGGCTGTTGCGGGCTCCCTTATATTTTCTGCCACTTCAACCGGTTGCTTCAACACCATGGGATAGTCAAGTGGGTGGGAGAAGAGCCCTTGAGAGATAGAAGTTCCACTCATGTGTCCCACTTCCCACTTCAGTTCTAGTGATGCTCTATAACTATAGACCCGCCTGTGGGGGAAAACAACCTGTGGTTACCTAGGTTACCCCATTAGCTCACAGTAAAAACGTCACTTTTTTTCAAACGTCATTTTCTTGTTGCCTGCATTGCCTACTAATTTTCTTGTTTTCAACATTGCCTGTCAATACTTGGAAAATGTTATATTGTAGGGCTTCCCTCATGCCCCTGTACAGGATGGTGATAGCAGCCATGTGAGTGATTGCTAGCTAGCTACAAACCGGAACACTAAGCTAGCCAAGACCAATAACACAAACAAACAGACTATACAGCTACAAGTAGTGAATGGCGTTACAAACGGACTACTCTAAACAAGTTGTCTTACCTGTGATTAAATATTTTCCACACACATAGGTACATGTAGACAGGACAGTCTCCCTGTGAAAGCTGGAGCGTAGGGGGCTGGGGCTGAAGATGAGGCAGCATGGTCTACCTGGGGAGTATCTCAACTCCCATCAGCCTCCCAGCCCACAGCCATCATGACAAAACAGGACCTTTAAAAACGTGCTTGTCACTGGCAGCAGCACTGCACCAGGCTGGACTCAAGATAAAGAGCTTGCAATATATTAATGCTTCATGTGTTGGTGCCCAAATAAAAATGGCAAAACTGTGAATGGTGTATAGGCAATGAATTGTCTATTGGTTCTTCTGTTTATAGCTATGGATTTTGCTTGTTTTAGAGGGGGAAAGTAAAGGGAAAATGGCTTGTAATTGAATTACGTGCAGTATTCACCAACAAATAATTTGTTTTTCCCAATTACATTCCTCCGTCATTCGACCCAGCCTCTGCGCCTTATGACCTACAGCCAATCGAGTGGATGCCTTACAGAAAGAGAGGACATGAACGTTTGACCCAGTGTCACAGAAGATAATTGCGTTTTAGATTAAAGTCGTACTGAATTGATTATCAGTGAATATTGAATCGATGTGAGAGTCAAGAGCAGAAAACATTGGACCGGCTGCCTAGGGTGATTAACTAACTGCATGTGGCTGAATTTTATTTGCGATCAAACGAGAGAAGATTAAAAGGCCTTTCGATGAGGGTTGAAATTTCATGAAAGAGGCAATGAAACCTTTAGGGTTTAGCTACATCTGTAAGCTAAAAGCACTTTAGAGACTCTTACAGTGTTCATGGGTATACAGTAGAGGGATACACATGTATTGTAGTGCTAGTGCTTGCTTTTGAAAGAGCTACCTTAAATGTGGCACTTTTTAAAGTTCACAGCGATCTGGCATGACATTTACTTTTTCATCCCCTAGCTGTTAAACTTGCTCTGTGCCAAACGGAAAGCCTGCGTCATATTGAACCAACTTGCTGAGCAGCTGACATTTGGGAGAGTCCCTCCTGTGTTATTCCAGGTGAAAAATGACATTTCCCAGCATGTCACAATAATTGAGAGGGCCTCCCTTAACAGACTGGACCCAAACAATGAGCCACCTGACAGGGTGCATGGTTCCAGACAGAGAGAGTCTAGGGATGTATTAACTCTAATTGAGGAGGAAGGGACACCTGGTGATACTAATATTATACAAAGGCAATGACAAATTGAAACCAACCTGGCACAGTGTTAGAATTATCCGTATTATAGGCAGTGTCAGGTATTTGAAATGAAGACAGTGATGGATATATGACAAGAACCAGAAACCGTGAGAGAGATACAAAGAAGAAGCAGAGAAAGAGAGCTAGCAACCATAGGAAGTGAGAAAAATTCTAACTGAGATACATGCAAACCAAGAACCAATCAGACTCAAGGGAATACAACAACAAATACTAGCAAATAATAGCATAAGTAATCATTCCTAACAGCCTTGACCAAAGTAGAGCTAAGCCAAGGGAACAGGCCTTTTCGCAACTGGGGAAAAAGTCTGTCCTTTCCTCGACTCCTCCGTCCTCCTCTCCTCCACTCGGGGAGGATGCTCAGGTGTATACTACCATAGAGAAGGTTTCAAATCCGCTAGAAGCCATGAAAGCGATACAAAGAAACAGCAGTTGTTTTCTCAGAGGAGAAAAGCATAAAGCATGCACATATTAAAAAAATGATGTGTTACTTTCATCTATAAAATGTCTAGTTCAACTCGCTACATGTTTAACACTTTACACTGGTATTTTGGGAGTCCACCTCTGTAAACATTATTTGCCTGATGACACACGACTGGAGAAGGAAAGTCTCATCTCTTACAAGATAATTTGGTTCCAGGTTTCTTGTTCAAGCCTCCTCTCCTCGATTACCTTTGAACTGTTTCCAAAGGGGGCGAGAAGAGGGCGGAGGAGAGGGCACGAGGAATTTAGCAAATCCAAATTAAATTTTCCCAGTGAGACCCAGGTAAACCAGAAATGTTGGATAGATCCTGTCTGATTTTCGGGGGGGCCAGTGAGTGAGTCAGACAGCAAGATTTAAGCCAATCCATGCAAAGCCCCTGCAGCTGAGTGTGTGTGATTCAGTGCCCTCTCCAATGAGAGGTTTACTTAAGCTTTTAGTCCACTATATCTGCCCACTAATCTCGACTAATTTAGAATAATATACAAATAAACAACACACATGAAGGAATTGCGAGAACACAAAAAACTTGAATGGCTAGAACCTTTCTGGCTAGAACCTGCTCTTTCTGGCTAGAACCTGCTCTTTCTGGCTAGAACCTGCCCTTTCTGGCTAGAACATGCTCTTTCTGGCTAGAGCATGCTATTTATGGCTAGAGCATGGTATTTATGGCTAGAACATGCTCTTTCTGGCTAGAACATGCTCTTTCTGGCTAGAACATGCTATTTCTGGCTAGAACATGCTCTTTCTGGCTAGAGCATGCTATTTATGGCTAGAACATGCTCTTTCTGGCTAGAACATGCTCTTTCTGGCTAGAACATTGTATTTATGGCTAGAACATTGTATTTATGGCTAGAACATGCTCTTTCTGTCTAGAAAATGCTATTTATGGCTAGAACATTGTAACCTGTACATCTCTCTCTACTTCCCTCTGACCGTCTCACATCCTCTACTCTTCTCTGTGTAGTTCTCTCTCTCTACTCCCCTCTGTGTAGTTCTCTCTCTCTACTCCCCTCTGTGTAGTTCTCTCTCTACTCCTCTCTGTGTAGTTCTCTCTCTTTCTCTCTCTCTCTCTCTCTCTCTCTCTCTCTCTCTCTCTCTCTCTCTCTCTCTCTCTATTCCTTCCTGTCTAGTTATCTCTCTCTACTCCTCTCTGTGTAGTTCTCTCTCTCTACTCCTCTCTGTGTAGTTCTCTCTCTCTCTCTACTCCTCTGTGTAGTTCTCTCCTCTATTCCTCTCTGTGTAGTTCTCTCTCTCTCTCTCTCTCTATTCATTCCTGTCTAGTTCTCTCTCTCTACTCCTCTCTGTGTAGTTCTCTCTCTACTCCACTCTGTGTAGTTCTCTCTCTACTCCACTCTGTGTAGGTCTCTCTCTCTCTACTCCTCTCTGTGTAGTTCTTGCTTTTTCACCTCTTCATGGTTATCTGCTATGGTTGAACACGCTGGCGGCCATTATCTGTGGCCATTGAATGTGTAGAGCCGGCGCTCCATGCACCCTGCTGTGTCTCCTCGTCGCCCATGTTCCACAATCTGATGGGTTTTCCATGTCCACTCCATCAGCCGTGTCCTGGTGTGTCCCTTTATCGCCGAGACACACAACATCACACTTCCTGTAATAGTTCTCATACATAGCAATACCACTTTTTCTAAACCCTATCGCACCCCAACACACACAAACATCCGACCTTTTCCAAGACCCTCTCTGTTGTCTCTGGCTTCTTTGTCTGCCCTTAGTACCTGAGAGTCACTGAATTTGTGGTATACCTGATAGCCTTCCTCTGTGTCCTTCAAAGACAAACCCATTCACCCAAGCACACATATTTGTTCCCCACTTCCACACACACTTCCACATCAAATCTACACACTCACTTTCATCTCATAAACATAGGGTCCTCTTTCCCTGGTCACATCATCCACCTTGACTTTATTCTTAAATAATTCAAATCTTATCAGCATAAACAGGAGTGTGTGTGTACGCGCATATGCACATCTGTGTTAGCAGTATTACAAATCTGTTCTACAGCACGCCATCCTCATCGAAGTGCTCCTTTCAACGCGATTAGACCAAACCAAATTAGTTCATGTTTGAAAATACCATAAACAAATACATTTTTTTCTCAATCTACCTTCTCTCTGTCCTCATTAATTGGGTTTAGATTCACACTGACTCAGCCTAAAACAGCTGCCAAGTGAACGGTGATGAAGGTAAAAAAACAAAAATAGAAAAATGTACAAACATATAGCAGCAAGGTTCACGCTATGGCCCAACAGCACCACAATCAGGACCAATTGGACACATCACACTAGGATGGGATTCTTCTGTACACCTTATTACCATGCTTGCCAAATAGCAGAACTCAAAATCATGCAATATGCTTTTGATGACTTTTGGACCATTTTAATGATGTTGACTACGTTAAATGTCTTCATCTCCTGAATCCCTGGACCGATCAGCACCAAATTTGGGATATAGCATCTATGGATGCATGTCTTCTAACACAATATTTCCAAGGTCAAACAATATGCCCAATAAACTTGCATGAATAGTTTTTCCTGTCCAACAGCGCCCACATGTGGCCAACCATAACCATGGTTAGCTAGATTAATCTCCCTGAGCATGTGTGCCAAATTCCATGACTTTGGCAAGCAGATCAAGAGATACAGTATACGTTCACGTTATATAGCACCACAATGTGGTCAATCTGAATGTGCTTGAATATGTTGAGTCTTGACAATGCTTTAAACACGTATGTAAAGCTTTGTTGCAATACAAATATCTGCATCGGATTTATATACATTTATGTGTCATGTCACACCCACTTGATTTTTTATTGGTCCGATGGGTCTGCAGTGTAGTGGGTCGAGAGCTTCAGGTTCCTCGGTGTCCACATCACTAAGGCTTTATCATGGTCAAAACACACCAACATAGTTGTGAAGAGGGCATGACAGCACCTCGTCTCCCTCAGGAGGATGAAATTATTTGGCATTGGCACTCAGATCCTCAAAAAGTTCTACAGCTGCACCATTGAGAGCATATTAGTATCTGACTGCAAGGTGCTACAGAGGGTTGTGCACCACTGGGTCAGTACACCACTGGGTCCAAGCTTCCTGCCATCCAGAACCTCTATGTTAGGTTAAGCGTTAGGGTTAGGGAAAATATGATGTTGAATGGAATCAATTGTTTGGTCCCCACAAGGATAGTAAAACAAACATTTGTGTGTGTGTGTGTGTGTGCGTGTGCGTGTGTGTGTGTGTGTGTGGGGACAGTATGTTAATGGGACTCCCAAAGTAGGAGTAGGTATATTTCCACAGTGATTAAGCGATACAGAAGCCTATTTCCATTGTGGCTGCCTCCACGTTGGACATCATCATTACTGGTAGGGTTTCAATATCTCCGGGGTGACTGTGTTGTAATTTATACCTCTCACAGTGGCACAGCTAGAGAAAAGCTAACATTACTTTTCGCGCCTTTGCATCCGTCACACACCGTGCAACATGACCTGACAACGGTAGATATGCACTATTGTTCAATGTGCCAACCCCTCCTCGGGACACACACACACGGATGCCCAAACACGTAGGCAGACACACTATTTGTGCATGAAGTCAACAGTAATGGAATTCAAGACTAACGATCATTCATAAACAGCTATTTAATCTCCCTGCCTTGCAAACAAAAGGAGCACTGCCCCCACTGTTTTTCCTGGGTATCCTCCTATCCTTACAACAAGACCCCCTATCTCTGAGCGCCTCCTCAAGCCGCGAGTTAATAATTCAATAAATTCAATAATTAAATTCAATAAAGTGGAACAGATGAAATACGAAACAACCAATGTGCGTGAGGGGCAGGGCGTAGCAGGGTTTTCCATGAGATAAGAAGGTGTTGGAGAGGAGGGAGTGATGGAGCTGTGATCTAAGAGAGAGTAGAGCGAGAGAGAAAGAAGCCTGATGAATGGTTAAATATTCCTAAAGGCTGACTGGGGATCAGTAATCCGCGGGGCCCTGCCTCTGGATAGAGCAGGAGACAGAGGAGCCATCAGGAGACTGCAACATAATGAGCCCACTGCCATATATGTGCACACATACACGCAAACAGATTTCATGTCTATATCTCTACATTTACATAAACAGATGTAATGTCCATATCTCTACATTTACAAATCACATAAACAGATTTCATATCTATATCTCTACATTTACAAAGCACATAGACAGATGTAATGTCTATATCTCTACATTAACAAAGCACATAAACAGATTTAATGTCTATATCTCTACATTTACAAAGCACATAAACAGATTTAATGTCTATATCTCTACATTTACAAAGCACATAAACAGATGTAATGTCTATATCTCTACATTTACAAAGCACATAGACAGATGTAATGTCTATCTCTCTACATATACAAAGCACATAAACAGATTTAATGTCTATATCTCTACATTTACAAAGCACATAAACAGATGTAATGTCTATATCTCTACATTTACAAAGCACATAAACAGATGTAATGTCTATATCTCTACATTTACAAAGCACATAGACAGATGTAATGTCTATCTCTCTACATATACAAAGCACATAAACAGATTTAATGTCTATATCTCTACATATACAAATCATTCAGACATATTTAATGTCTATATCTCTACATATACAAAGCACATAGACAGTAAAACAGATCCAAATTGTCTGGTATGGAGTTGGAGAGAGTGGAGATGCATTTGTTACTCCCATCAGTGGGACAGCACGCCCTTCACAAACACATATCATCAGTGTGCCACACACACACACAAACACGCACACGCACACACACACACACACATATACACACACACACACACACACGCACACACGCACACACACACACATACACACACACACACACACACACACAAACACGCACACACACACACACACACACACACACACACACACACACACACACACACACACACACACACACACACACACACACACACACACACACACACACACACACACTGAGGACTGGCCATACACGGTGTGTAATGTGATTGGCCTGAGTATGCTGCTGTGCTGATTGACCCTCTTCTCCATCTCACAGAGGGGATTGGAATTCAATTAACTCCACTCTCTACATCCAGTCTCCTATCTCTGAGGATCTCCCTGGACACTGACCACTAGAGTGATAAAACAACTGGAGATGGAGAGATTGAGAGAGAGGGGAATACCAGTTGGGTGGATAGCGAGATGAGAGTCAGGGGAGCGGGAGACAGGGAAAGAGAGGGGAAGTATGAAGATTAGAGTCGGGGGAAAAGGGGAGGAGCAAGAGAGAGGGGACAGGAGACAGGGAAAGAGAGGGGTGGATTGAAGAAGAGTCAGGGGAAAAGGGGAGGAACAAGAGAGAGGGGACAGGAGACAGGGAAAGAGAGGGTTGGATTGAAGGGGAAGGGGGAGGAGCAAGAGAGAGGGGACAGGAGACAGGGAAAGAGAGGGTTGGATTGAAGAAGAGTCAGGGGTAAAGGGGAGGAGGAAGAGAGAGGGGACAGGAGACAGGGAAAGAGAGTGTTGGATTGAAGAAGAGTCAGGGGAAAAGGGGAGGAGCAAGATAGAGGGGACAGGAGACAGGGAAAGAGAGGGGTGGATTGAAGGGGAAAGGGGGAGGAGCAAGAGAGAGGGGACAGGAGACAGGGAAAGAGAGGGTTGGATGGAAGATTAGAGTCAGGGGAAAAGGGGAGCAAGAGAGAGGGGACAGGATACAGGGAAAGAGAGGGGTGGATTGAAGATTAGAGTCAGGGGAGAGGTGAAAGGGAGAAGGGAAGGGAGCAATAAAAGAGAAAGGGAGTGATTATGGGATAAATGGGGGAAGAGAGGTGGTCTCGTAAAGGAAAATAGATGGGATAATGGAGGAAAGTAGGAAGTAGGAGATATACAGATATGAATTTGTTGATCACATATACCTTTAAAACTAAGGTAGGGGTGTACAACAGAAAACCTGTCAGTATCTTGTGTGGCCAGCATTTGCCTCATGCAGCACGTCACATCTCCTTCGCATAGAGTTGATCAGGTTGTTTGATTGTGGCCTGTGGAATGTTGAACACACTGTCCTACACGTCGATCCAGAGCATCCCAAACATGCTAAATTGGTGACATGTTTGGTGAGTTGCAGGCAATTGAAGAACTGGGACTTTTTCTGATTTCAGCTGTGCATTATCATGCTGAAACATGAAGTAATGGCTCCCTCACGATCTCAAAATTGCCATTGATAAAATGCAATTGTGCTCATTGTCCGTAGCTTATGCCTGCCTATACATTAACCCCACCACCACCATGCGGCACTCTGTTCACAACGTTGACATCAGCAAACCGCTTCTTCAGCGTGCCAGGTGCCATCGAAGCTGATCATTTTCCCACTGAAGTTGGTTACGACGCCGAATTGCAGTCAGGTCAAGACCCTGGTGAGGACAACGAGCACGCAGCTCAGCTTCCCAGAGACGGTTTCTGATAGTTTATGCAGAAATTCTTCATTTGTGCAAGGCCACAGTTTCATCAGCAGTCTGGGTGGCTGGTCTCAGATGATCCTGCAGGTGAAGAAGCTGGATGTGGTGGTCATGGGCTGGTGTGGTTACACGTGGTCTGCAGTTTCTAAAACAACGTTGGAGGTTTATGGTAGAGAAATTAACATTAAGTTATCTGGCAACTGCTCTGGTGGGCCTTCCTGCAGTCAGTATGTCAATTGCATGCTCCCTCAAAACTTGAGACATACGTGACATTGTGTTGTGACAAAACTTCACATTTTAGAGTGGCCTTTTTCTTGTCCCCAGCACAAACTGCACCTGTGTAATGATCATGCTGTTTAATCAGCTTCTTGATATGCCTCACCTGTCAGGTGGATGGATTATCTTGGCAAATAAGAAATGCTCACTAAGAGGGATGTTAACAAATTTGTGCCCAACATTTGTGATAAATAAGCTTTTTGTGCGTATCGAACATTTCTGTTACACGCTGCGTTTTTATTTTTGTTCAGAATAAATTGTGTTTGAAAAAAGTAATCAACTGTTGTTTGTCACGTTCTGACCTTAGTTCTTTTATTATGTCTTTGTTTCAGTATGTTCAGGGCGTGAGTTGGGTGGGTTGTCTATCTTCGTTTTTCTATCATTTGGGATTTCTGTGTTCGGCCTAGTATGGTTCTCAATCAATCGTTGTCCCTGATTGAGAATCATACCCAGGTAGCCTGGGTTTCACTTTTGAGTTGTGGGTGTTTATTTTCCATGTCAGTGTTTGTGCCACACGGGACTGTTTTGTTTGTGTCGTTTAGTCACGTTTATTGTTTTTCAGTGTTCATTTTTTATTAAACATTATGGACACTTACCACGCTGCGCATTGGTCCTCCGATCCTTCTCGCTACTCCTCCTCAGAAGAGGAGAACGAGATCCATTACATTGTTTTGAATGGTGGAATTTCAACCACAGGATTATGTCATCATTGTAACTGATTTTCAACGTAGACAAACCTTGAATTTGTACCT
Source organism: Oncorhynchus kisutch (assembly GCF_002021735.2). Classification (NCBI taxonomy): domain Eukaryota; kingdom Metazoa; phylum Chordata; class Actinopteri; order Salmoniformes; family Salmonidae; genus Oncorhynchus; species Oncorhynchus kisutch. The sequence continues at coordinate 74,022,132 of NC_034177.2, read as the reverse complement.
TTGAAACAACATCAGATCTTCAAGATCTTATTTCCACTATCAGGAAATTAACAATAGGATGGGCAGCACCTCCTACTAGAGAGTTGATCTATCTACAGCTATCCATTGGGTCTCTCATCCAGGTTTTTAACCAAGCCCAGCCCTGCTTATCTTTGATATTGAGAGCTTGGGACTATACGGTTCTATCTGCAAAAATATGATTCTGAGATAATTGGATTTAAAGTTCCAAAACCTTAATTGGTTTGAACGGTGTCAGCTTCATTCTATTTATTTTCTTACTCAACATCCTGAATTGGGATATTTATAGTACTATAGGTAGAGTAGGTAGACACAATTGAACAGAACAAGGCTATGTCAATAAATACAAAATAATAATGCTGATAGAGCCAAGCTCTCGATTTGTCATTGACTACTACCAATGTGCTATGCTGAGAATTACATAGAGGCCTAAGATTATTTAATATTTAATCTTCAAGTTAATCATTAATATAATCTCAATCTCAAATCAAAGAACATGACTAAATCAAATCCAACTTAATCTCAGGTGCATTCACATGTTGATTGGGTTAGATTTAGTCCTATTCTTTAACTTAGATTTCAGGTTGAGATGAAGACATGAACCCAAAATAGACAAACTGCATACTGAATTGTGTTTGATTGTCAACGCAACCAAATATCAACTTTTGATGGAGATCTATATATTATTATATTATCTTCTGCTTGCATAGTTCCATCTGAGCCACTGACTTAGTCGCAGTTCAGACACCAAATGTATGGCTTGTCGAACTGAATAGAAATTAAGAGCGGGCTGACCATGGTTAAGCGCTTTGCTTGATGTACTGATTGGTTTCATATCACTGCAGCAGACTTCCTCGTTGATTCTGGGTCAAATTGAGGCATAACAGTGACCTCTCACAGAAGTCCTCCACCTGTGAATCTGAGAACATGATTGTGCTTCTGTTGTGGGTGTGGTAGCAAAGCAACGTTTATTTGCATGCAATTAACATATGTTAATATGCATGACTATTTCTCCTGACAGTGGAAGACCTGCTCTGGTGCTCTGCATGAAACAGAGGCTTCATCCACACCGCGCTGAACGAGTGGTAGATGATAAAGTGACATATTTTTTTGTTCCGTGCAGGAATAGAGCGGTGTTTGAACTAGGGCTAAATCTGGCTTTAATTCCAGTTTGTCTACAGGTTAATAATTGGTCATTATTCACGCCTCCATCTCAATAGGACTACATCAAATCAAACTTTGAATGCACTTTACACCGAGTTTGATTTTATTTAGTCCTATTCTTTCAATTTGATTCTTGGTTGATATGCATCCAACATATCAATTATTAGTTTGTGAACAAACTGGAAATAAAGCCAGACTAAGTCAGTGGCACAAAAAAATACATCTCCTTCAAATGTTGATATTTGGTTGCATTGACAATCAAACACAATTCAATTTCACTTTTACAATGCAGTGAATAGCCAATTAACTTGTTGACAACTTAAAACAAATGATGTGATGGATTCACGTCTCCAACTAAACCAAAAATCTAAGTTAAAGAATAGGATAAAGCCACGGGCTCAGATGAAACTGTCCAAGCATTAGATGTCCTTTAAATGTTGATATTTGGTTGCGTTGTCAACCAAACACAATTCAATTATGTTTTGTAATACAGGAAATAGCTTAAAGATAAGGCGATCTTACAAACTAATGTAACAGTGTTTATTCAACCTTAAAATTAGTAACACATCCATGGCCACATTTTGAGGTTAGCCTCCTGTAACTATACATGTCTTCTTATGTAATCATAGAAAGTGTGGAAGTTCAAGATAGCATGCAAGGGTTGCATGTCTGTGGAGATCTTCACAATTGCTATAATAATCTTGAACAGCATTGATCACTTGCACTATGTACTTTTAAGGTCATCTAAACCCCAATCCAGGCCATTTGGTTGTGCTTGTCGATGAAGCACAGTGAAAACACATTTAGATGACAACTAAACCAAAAATCTGATTGTTTTTTCCAGTGGAATTTGATCGTGCTTTTAGATGGTTGAAATGACATGGTGTGCCCAGTGGGATCCCTCAAAACCGGTTTCAGCCCTTCAACCAGATACTGGTACTCACTGACAAACGGCTCTCCAAAATGTGCATGCGTGGCTACTTTTTAAAGCAGAATAACAACTGCAATTCCTGCAGTGTGTTTAGAAACATCCCTCTGTCACTAGTGAGCTGCACCACTTTCCTCAAGTTTTTACTCTTTCATCCATCGTTTTGGGCGACACTGTTGGAAAAACTCAACAAAACCTGGGTTGTATTTGAAGTGTAATAGCTATTACTTACCTTGATGCGCCAGTAGCTGGCAGCCAGAAGCTGGCAGCCAGTAAGTAGCCTGTATTCATCTACATATCCCAGGGGTAACCGCTGTTCTATTCTCTTTAAAGGTATCTACTCTCAGTGTTTTGTGATGCAGCTATTCAAAGTGCAGAAGGTGGTTAAAGTTTCCTTTCATAGAGATCCCAGAAATAATGAAATAAGTCTTTAACAAAATGCAGTGTAACAAAATGTGCCAGGAGAATGTACAGGGAAGTAGCACTTTAGAGAACAGTGAAATATAGCCTAATTTTGTTTTATTTTGGTATAATATATTTATGTATCATTTCTATAATGTAGCCAATCATGCAGATTTTCCATGCACAGCAGCTATGCTAGCCACCAGCAATACTTGACTGAAGCTAGATGACTTAGGTTAACTGGGTTTCACGGGCAGTTGACAGTGAAACATTCAATCACCATCCAAACACTAACACATGCCATAGCAGTACAACCATTTTTGACACCAGTTGACCAAGCATTTATCATTCATGTGTGCCATACAAAAGGTTATGCTTAACTAGGGTTGCTAAGGTAAAGTACACTGCTCAAAATAATAAAGGGAACACTAAAATAACACATCCTAGATCTGAATGAATGAAATATTCTTATTAAATACTTTTTCTTTACATAGTTGAATGTGCTGACAACAAAATCACACAAAAATTATCAATGGAAATCAAATTTATCAACCCATGGAGGTCTGGATTTGGAGTCACACTCAAAATTAAAGTGGAAAACCACACTACAGGCTGATCCAACTCTGATGTAATATCCTTAAAACAAGTCAAAATGAGGCTCAGTAGTGTGTGTGGCCTCCACGTGCCTGTATGACCTCCCTACAATGCCTGGGAATGCTCCTGATGAGGTAGCGGATGGTCTCCTGAGGGATCTCCTCCCAGACCTGGACTAAAGCATCCGCCAACTCCTGGACAGTCTGTGGTGCAACGTGGCATTGGTGGATGGAGCAAGACATGATGTCCCAGATGTGCTCAATTGGATTCAGGTCTGGGGAACAGGCGGGCCAGTCCATAGCATCAATGCCTTCCTCTTGCAGGAACTGCTGACACACTCCAGCCACATGAGGTCTAGCATTGTCTTGCATTAGGAGGAACCCAGGGCCAACCGCACCAGCATATGGTCTCACAAGGGGTCTGAGGATTTCATCTCGGTACCTTATGGCAGTCAGGCTACCTCTGGCGAGCACATGGAGGGCTGTGCGGCCCCCCAAAGAAATGCCACCCCACACCATGACTGACCCACCGCCAAACCGGTCATGCTGGAAGATGTTGCAGGCAGCAGAACGTTCTCCACGGCGTCTCCAGACTGTCACGTCTGTCACATGTGCTCAGTGTGAACCTGCTTTCATCTGTGAAGAGCACAGGGCGCCAGTGGCGAATTTGCCAATCTTGGTGTTCTCTGGCAAATGCCAAGCGTCCTGCACGGTGTTGGGCTGTAAGCACAACCCCCACCTGTGGACGTCGGGCCCTCATACCACCCTCATGGAGTCTGTTTCTGACCGTTTGAGCAGACCCATGCACATTTGTGGCCTGCTGGAGGTCATTTTGCAGGTCTCTGGCAGTGCTCCTCCTTGCACAAAGGCGGAGATAGCGGTCCTGCTGCTGGGTTGTTGCCCTCCTACGGCCTCCTCCACGTCTCCTGATGTACTGGCCTGTCTCCTGGTAGCGCCTCCATGCTCTGGACACTACACTGACAGACACAGCAAACCTTCTTGCCACAGCTCGCATTGATGTGCCATCCTGGATGAGCTGCACTACCTGAGCCACGTGTGTGGGTTGTAGACTCCGTCTCACCACTAGAGTGAAAGCACTGCCAGCATTCAAAAGTGACCAAAACATCAGCCAGGAAGCATAGGAACTGAGAAGTGGTCTGTGGTCCCCACCTGCAGAACCACTCCTTTATTGGGGGTGTCTTGCTAATTGCCTAGTATTTCCACCTGTTGTCTATTCCATTTGCACAACAGCATGTGAAATTTATTGTCAATCAGTGTTGCTTCCTAAGTGGACAGTTTGATTTCACAGAAGTGTGATTGACTTGGAGTTACATTGTGTTGTTTAAGTGTTCCCTTTATTTTTTTGAGCAGTGTATATTTCTGGAAACATTCTAAGTTTACCAGTAAACTACCAGAATGTTGGTATCTTTCAAGGATTATGTGTACTCTATCATAAGATATCTCGGGGCCCTTTTGGGGTTCCTCAGATTGTCACAGGCTTCTGAAATAATCTCTGGCCCTCTGTGTGGCTTTATCACATATATTTAATAATTGAATCAGACAATTTTCTTCCATAAAAAATTGAATGAAAAATCTGTCAAAACTTATCTTAAATCTAAACCATAAATGTAGTGAATAGCATTAGTGTTTAATATGAGAGTTTCAGCATGAAAGATCCTTCATAAGTATGTTTTTACAAACTTTTGTAGATTTTATTATCTCAATATTTATTTTTGTGTCAATGTGTTGGCGTCAAACTGGTGGCAGTTAACAGTTGGAAGAGTTGCAACAATGCTATTGTTGTTAAGATGCTTTTTTCATTAATTAGGCTATTTTCTCTTGAACCGTATGGTCTATCTACTAGCAACTCATAGACAATATGGACACATATATAATAAATGAATACTATACATATATAAATATATTTTTTAAGTTATTCATGTATAAATTACCAAAGTTATAATAGATTTAACAGATAGATGTAACTTTAGTAAATTACCGGTAGCTTTGCAACCATATGCTTACTGCTAAAAGTTATGATAAATGTTGAGTGGACACCAGGGGCCAAGCAGATGTTTTAACAGCTCACTGCTCTCAGCCTAAAGAAGGCTGTTAACCCCGATGGGAGATAGAGGGGTTGCTGGGTTTGATTAGCATGCTCTATGGACAAGATGAAACAGCACAGTGAGATGCCAGACTAAAGGCCTTCCCAGGCACATCGCTTCAAAGATCTCTTCATCTCCACTGGGACTATGTTCACACAATCTTAATGCATATTAGTGTATGTGTGTGTGTGTGTGTGTGTGTGTGTGTGTGTGTGTGTGTGTGTGTGTGTGTGTGTGTGTGTGTCTGTGTGTGTGTGTGTGTGTGTGTGTGTGTGTGTGTGTGTGTGTGTGTGTGTGTGTGTGTGTGTGTGTGTGTGTGTGTGTGTGTGTGTGTGTGTGTGTGTGTGTGTGTGTGTGTGTGTGTGTGTGTGTGTGTGTGTGAGGAGAGGAGGGGGAGGCTTGAACCCAATCAACATCCTCAAGGCCCTTGAGTCCAATCAAAATCCTCCAGGCCTAAATGGACCAGAGGAGACAAGGGGTAATGCCAATCACACACACCCTAGACACACACAGACTGTTTTGAGCAGTAGTGCTGCATCTCTGGGAGAAAAAAAACAAGAACAAATGCTATAAAACACATAGCACCTTATCACCAAGTTTGATGCCTAATGCATGGCAGAGTTGGCTCCAGGAATCAAGCCAAGTCTCGTACCAGAGTTGTTCCATTTGTTTTCACGCCAATAGCGACTCTTATCACCCTGTACACTGACAGTCATTCAGGATAACACTTCACATCTCCCCCTTAAGGTTTGTCTCTCACTTTCTCTGAACTTCAAAGGCAGCCGTGAATGAGTCTCTCCAGAGCTATTAAAAACAACTCATATCTAGTGTGTTAGCGGAACAGCCTCTGGTCTTTGGCTCCCACGTGAAATTTGACCTGCTCTAGTCTGTAAGAGTTCCCAGACCAAAACCATGCAACCCGATGAGGAAATATACAGAGACTATACCTAGGGCACATAGACTTTCAAGGCAAGGAAAAACTCTTGGCCCAAATCTGCAAGTACTCTTGAGGATGTACAGCAGGAGTAGGCATCCCTGGTCCTGGAGTGCCGCAGGCACTTCATGTTTTTGATTTAACTGTTGAATTTAGGCAATCATTGAAATGATCAATTAACTCAATTAACGCCCCCGAGTGGCGCAGCGGTCTAAGGCACTGCATCTCAGTGCAAGAGGTATCACTACAATACCTGGTTCGAATCCAGGCTTTATCACATCTGGCTGTGATTAGGAGTCTCATAGGGCGGTGTGCAATTGGCCCAGCGTCGTCCAGATTTGGCCGGGGTAGGCTGTCATGGTTCTAAACTGACTTGTAAAAGTAAAATAAATAGTGTGGTGCCTAAATCCTGCGGCACATCAGGAACAGAGTTGCCAACCACTGATGTATAGGGTGGATGTATGTACTGGTTAATAAACCATTCAGTCTTAGAACATGAATAGATGAGATTGGTGCTGGAAAGATGGTCCTACATTTCTCTCCAGTGTTTTCAGAAAATGAATAGACGCACAGCTCTGATAAATAGATGAATAATGTAGAAGTAAATAGATGACAGAATTGTTATACATGTATTTGGATCAAAATAGATTCATCTAAGCCTTATTTATCATCAAATGTACATCAATTCAAGGCATTGGATAAATTAGCCTATATCTGCACTTGGTCTGTGTGTGTGTGTGTGTGTGTGTGTGTGTGTGTGTGTGTGTGTGTGTGTGTGTGTGTGTGTGTGTGTGTGTGTGTGTGTGTGTGTGTGTGTGTGCGTGCGTGCGCATGCGTCAGGTTAAGTATTACATGAAATAGCCTGTGCAGTCTTGAAAGCATGCAGCATGCAGAGAAGGAAGCAGGTACTGCCGTAGCCAAACGACAGTGGCGAGCTGTGCTAATCTTCCTTTGCCATGCCTCTGTAGATCTGAGCACAGTAAGGCACCTTCCCCATTATCCCGTCATCATCCTTTCAGGGACAATAGGTGCAACAAGGACACAGTAAACATTCGGGATGGAGAGGGCGCTTGGTTTCCCATTTATGACCACATTTGATGTGTAACCACGGCAACATCACTGTGCCAGCGGCCTGAAGTTTATTCACAGCTCTACCTCTATTAGAATTCTTTGGTATATTCTGATAAATGTATTCAAGTGAAAAGGAGAATCGTGGCATAAACTGCTAGACCATGTTCACTTTAACTTGTTAAGCATAATATGCTGATCCCCAGCACAATTTAGCTTGAAAGAGATGTTCAAATAATCTACGCTTAAATAGGCCTGCTAAAATATCAAATATGAATTAGTAGATTAAGTAGAGCAAATGTTCCAGTTGATTACTCCGCATATCTAAAGTACAGTGACAACGATCATCACCCCAACATGCATGAGCTTTAAATACAGCTGTTTCACACCGGGTAATAGCGCCACCACCATTTTGGTTTATATCACCCCATAAAACTGTGTAGTGGGCTACTGGCTACAGGAAGGGCAGTGGGCTAAACTGTTACTGTGTCATTACTGTGAATTGGCCTCCATAAGCCATTGACCTATGACTTCATCACAAAGAGGACTGCTGTGCTTGTAAGCGGTCTGACGTAAAGAGAGAATTGAAGGGTTTAAAAGACAGAGTCTGTGGCGCGCGTGTGTGTGTGTGTGTGTGTGTGTGTGTGTGTGTGTGTGTGTGTGTGTGTGTGTGTGTGTGTGTGTGTGTGTGTGTGTGTGTGTGTGTGTGTGTGTGTGTGTGTGTGTGTGTGTGTGAATATATTTGTGTGTTTATGTGTGTGTATGTGTGTGAGAGGCCTTGGCATCTGTGTCAGCCAGCGTAACCACTGAGGAAAAGGACACTGATAAGCATGTACTGTACGTAGTGAGCACACACACACACACACACATACACACACGCAATATGTTCAATGGTGGACAACGAGTCTTTCCTTCAGCTCCTCATCCTGACCTTTTCAGACAACTATATACAGGAGCTAGCAACGTGATGAAAGGCTGGATCTCAAAGAAGAATAAAGCAATCTCATACAGCTCAAGAGGAACACAAAGTGCTAAGTACAGTACACACCATCTCTGTTCAGAAACACAAGTGTTTGTACTTTACCATTTGTACTCTGTTTTCCATTGTGCCATGTTTATCCTCCTTGCTTCACGGTTGCACAATCTCATCAGAATCGACTCAAAGTGAAAGCCAACCTTTAAGTGTAGAGCCTCACACATCTCACCGAGCTTAAAAGCACAAAAGGGACTCGCCATAGAATATATATGAGGCTAAACTTAAAGGCTTAAGTCACTTTAATATCAACAATGGCAACTGCCTGCCAGCAATGAGAACACAGAGTTGTTTTCTCCCTCTGACGCTCACAGACAGCTTAGCTTTAGCATCACCTGTCAAATGCTTCCGTGAAGCTCTACAGGGATGTTTCAAAAACAGAGATTCATATCACGCAGTACTCTTAGAGGTGGCATTCACAAATAAATAATGTGCTCACTCTGGTCTACCCAACTAGTTCTAACTAGTGAACTAAAACACACTAACTCACAACCCGTATCATTATCAAATGCCATACATCTTAAGGCTTAATAAAAAGTATTGAATAATGTGCAGTCTAAAATACGTCCCCTGGGTATCACTTGTTATCTGCCTGCACTAAAGCATAATGATATTCATATGGACATGCAGATGGACACCTTGGCAGAGGACCAGATCTAACCTGAGGTGGTCCTCTTGGGAGAGACATTATCCTGCATATTTAAGCAGCTGGCAGACATTATCCGCACGGGGAAAGAGTCCGCTAATGAAGCTGGATCAGCCAAGACGATAAGTGAATTTCCACTCCCCTTGAAGGTGTCTTTAAGTAGGAAAAACTCATTAGTGCAATACTGGGATGTTTAAGAGTAAAATATGATCTGTGTTTAATGAGTCTCTTATCTCAGAGCCAGGAGAAACGGTAGATTGAAAGTAGTGACGGCCCCATTGGGAGACATCAGTGATGCCACCCAACCCGCCTAAGGTCAAACACACACAAAACAACATCAAAGAAACGTTGTCCTAGCTAGATAATAACACGGCTCCTCCAACAGGTCCAGGATCAAGGTAAGTAAAAAATGAAAAGCAAGATGAAAGAGTCCTATGTGATGAGAAGCAACTTAACGTCAGGTTATGAGAGGAATCAGAGAGAAGATGATCAAGCTTCAACAGCACTGCCAGTATGGGATTCGAATGAAAGGCAACAGGAGATTCACTAATAGAGTGAAATGGCGTGCACACACTCACACACACTGCTACAACCACACATGTGCACACGCACACACTCAAGCACGGGCACAAACACGAGAGAAAACGCATCCATCGGCGCTGAATACACACTAGTGAATCTAACCTCCAGCAGCTGTTATCTGTATTCAGCAGGTGCCAAGGCCGTGGCAAGCCAGCATGCTGCTGATAATGGGTGAGTCTAAGCACCAATGACTCCTCTCCTTCCATTCTAATGGCCTACATGTACCTGGTCATTGTCAAACCCACCAGAGTCAATGTGACAAAATCTGTGAAAGGTTGACAGAGAGCCTGTCTGTGAAAGGCTTGAAAGAGAGCCTGTCTGTGAAAGGCTTTAAAGAGAGCCTGTCTGTGAAAGGCTTGAAAGAGAGCCTGTCTGTGAAAGGCTTTAAAGAGAGCCTGTCTGTGTAGTAATAGAAGTAGTAATGTTGTAGGATGAGGTAATACATAGTAATACACACACCCTCCCCACACACACACCCTCCCCACACACACACCCTCCCCACACACACACCCTCCCCACACACATACCCTCCCCCCATCCACTGATGACTCTGTGCCTCAGACATTCCAAAAGGGTGCAGTGGTTCAGTAAATTGCATTAGTCAGAGCTTGAGCTCTACTGTTATGAGAGGGGAATTAAATCACATATTTCTCTCATCTCATTGCTTTTCTCTCAGTGTGTGTGTGTGTGTGTGTGTGTGTGTGTGTGTGTGTGTGTGTGTGTGTGTGTGTGTGTGTGTGTGTGTGTGTGTGTGTGTGTGTGTGTGTGTGTGTGTGTGTGTGTGTGGTTATATTTTTCCTCTCTGGGCATGCATATCATCTCCCCACATTATTTCTGAGTTTGTGGGTAGCTATGTGTGGGTAAGAGAGAGAACGAGAGAGAGAACGAGAGAGAGAGAGAGACCCCTCATTCCACTGGTCCTGGGGCTAAGTTCACAAACCTGTTCTACTAACACACTGAAGCCTCAGGACCAGAACATTCAATCAATCAGAATAAACCACATTTTCAAAACAGTCCACAAAAAACAACATTAGCTATTGGGAAACACAAACACAAGCACAAAGCGCTTTGGCAATATGTACATTGTTACATCATGCCAATAAAGCAATTAGAATTGAATTGAGAGAAAGAGGGAGCAAGAGAGAGAGAGAGAGAGAGAGAGAGAGAGAGAGAGAGAGAGAGAGAGAGAGAGAGAGAGAGAGAGAGAGACGGAGGGAGAGAGAGAGAGAGAGAGAGAGAGAGAGAGAGAGAGAGAGAGAGAGAGAGAGAGAGAGAGAGAGAGAGAGAGACGGAGGGAGAGAGAGAGAGAGAGAGAGAGAGAGGAGAGAGACGGAGGGAGAGAGAGAGAGAGAGAGAGAGAGAGAGAGAGAGAGAGAGAGAGAGAGAGAGAGAGAGAGAGAGAGAGGAGAGAGAGACGGAGGGAGAGAGAGAGAGAGAGAGAGAGAGAGAGAGGACAGAGGGAGAGAGAGAGAGAGAGAGAGAGAGAGAGAGAGAGAGAGAGAGAGAGAGAGAGACGGAGGGAGAGAGAGAGAGAGAGAGAGAGAGAGAGAGAGACAGAGGGAGAGAGAGAGAGAGAGAGAGAGAGAGAGAGAGAGAGAGAGAGAGAGAGAGAGAGAGACAGAGGGAGAGAGAGAGAGAGAGAGAGAGAGAGAGAGAGAGAGAGAGAGAGAGAGAGAGAGAGAGAGAGACGGAGGGAGAGGGAGGCATCAGCACCACAGGTAACTTCCACAAAGCTGTGAACAATCTGAGACAAGGCAAGAAAGGCCTTCTATGCCATCAAACGGAACATCAAATTTGACATAACAATTAGGATCTGGCAAAAAATACTTGAATATGTTATAGAACCCATTTCCCTTTATGGTTGTGAGGTGTGGGGTCCGCTCCCCAACCAAGAATTCACAAAATGGGACAAACACCAAATTGAGACTGCATGCAGACTTCTGCAAAAATATCCTTTGTGTAAAACATAAAGCACCAAATAATGCATGTGTAGCAGTGTTACTGTACCCTCCTACTGATCTTCAGTTAGCGAGGTATGTTGTCCTTGGCTCCGCTATTTGTAAATATAAAACCGTGTTAATGTTACACAATGTGCTATTATGGTTGCACAAGCTTTGTTAAATATTTATATTGTACATATTGTATGTTAAAAAGTTTTATCGAGCTCGCTAGCTAGGGTACCTATTGTAACTTGTGGGTACCTATTGTAACTTGTGGGTACCTATTGTAACTTGTGGGTACCTATTGTAACTTGTGGGTACCTATTGTAACTTGTGGGTACCTATTGTAACTTGTGGGTACCTATTGTAACTTGTGGGTACCTATTGTAACTTGTGGGTACCTATTGTAATTTGTGGGTACCTGTTGGGACAGTGTTTGAGTTAGTTTCCCTGTGCTCGTGCAGGTGCCTGAGAGCTGTGACTGCGCCAAGGGCTAACATATCATGTATTGTCTCTTCGTGCGCAGGACAAATAAAATTCCAACAAGCAGACCTCCAGTTGTGGCAGTGTCCTCATTAAATTACACAATACAGAACAGAATTAGTCCGATACCCATTAATTATCAAAAATGCAGAAAAGAGCCATTAAATTCTACAACCACCTAAAAGAAAGCAATTCCCAATTCTTCCATAACAAAGCCATCACCTACAGAGAAATTAACCTGGAGAAGAGCCCCTTAAGCAAGCTGGTCATGGGGCTCTGTTCACAAACACAAACAGACCACCCAGGACAGTAACACAATTAGACCCAACCAGATCATGAGAAAACAAAAAGATAATTACTTGAAACATTGGAAAGAATTTACAAAAAAACAGAGCAAACTAGAATGCTATTTGGCCCTAAACTGAGAGTACATAGCGGCAGAATATCTGACCACTGTGACTGACCCAGAATTAAGGAAATCTTTGACTATGTACAGACTCAGTGAGCAAAGCCTTGCTATTGAGAAAGGCTGCCAAAAGCAGACCTGGCTCTCAAGAGAAAACAGGCTGGCTATGTGCACACTGCCCACAAAATGAGGTAGAAACTGAGCTGCACTTACTAACCTCCTGCCAAATGTATGACCATATTAGAGACACATATTTCCCACAGATTACACAGATCCACATAGAATTTGATAAACTTACATTTCTATTGGAATAAATTCCACAGTGTGCCATCACAGCATCAAGACTTGTGACCTGTTGCCACAAGAACAAGGCAACCAGTGAAGAGGAAACACCATTGTAATTAAAACCTACATCTATGTTTATTTATTTTCCCCGTTGTACTTTAAATATTTGCATATCATTACAACAGTGTATATATCCATAATATGACATTTGAAATGTCTTTATTCTTTTTGAATGTTTGTAAGTGTAACGTTTACTGTTAATTTTGAATTGTTTATTTCACTTTTGTTTGTTATCTATTTCACTTGCTTTGGCAATGTAAAGATATGTTTCCCATGCCAATAAAGCCCCTTAAATTATGAATTGAGAGAGAGAGAGAGAGAGAGAGAGAGAGAGAGAGAGAGAGAGGGAGAGAGAGAGAGAGAGAGAGAGAGAGAGAGAGAGTGAGAGAGAGAGAGACTACAGTTTGTGTCTATCTTAACTCGGCTGTGACTGCGTGTGTGTGCATGCGAATGTGAGTGTGAGAAGAGCTATTCCCTCTCTGGCTGTATAATCTCCTCACATTCCCAGTGAGTCTTGGGGCCTTGTCTGCCTAACCGCCTCGGTGTTGTCTCTGCTCCTTCATGTGAGAGGTCAAGCCTGACTGAAAACAGCCACTAAGAGTCCCCTTGGCCTGCAGCATCACTGCTCAGTCATTCAAAGCAGTATGACACAGCTGAGCCTGCTCCAACCACTTGACCATTACCTATTCCCCCACTTACACTCCTATCATGACTGCCTTGTGTTATCATAGTTCACTGATGCATCGTTTTCACCACACTATAGTACTGTAGCTAGAAAAGAAAATATGCCAGACATAAAAAGCAGCAGGCATCTTTGTGATACAGAGATTCCTGTCTTGTGGTGTTAGCAGAGAAAGACAAATATACATTCTCTCTGAATCCTAAGGGGTTTCTTGAACAGTTTTCTTTACTGCCAAGACTCGATAATCAAGTTCTTCTCCATTTACACTGAACTGCTTACTTTTTTTCTTACACTACATGACATGTATGTGGACAACTGCTCGTCGAACATCTCATTTCAAAATCATGTTTTATTAATATGGAGTTGGTCCCACATTTGCTGCTATAACAGCCTCCACTATTCTGGGAAGGCTTTCCACTAAATGTTGGAACATTGGTGCGGGGACTTGCTTCCATTCAGCCACAAGAGCATGGGTGTGGTCGGGCACTAATGTTGGGCGATTCGGCCTGGCTCACAGTCGACATTCCAATTAATCTCATAGGTGTTTGATGGGGTTGAGGTCAGAATCAACTAAAATAAAATCAAGCTTTATTTTTTCAGACATGGAAAGACATGGAATTTCAGACATGGAATGCAATTTACTTTATAGGAAAGAAATTATAAAAAATGATGAAAAGAAAAGCTGAAATGTTTACTATACAACACATTTAAGATAAAAAACAAAAAAAGAATGACACAAACTGAACAACTAAAAAGCGCCCTAAGGAAAATAAAAGCTAAAAAGATATGCTTTGATATCTCTTAAATATGCCCAAATGATAACTGGCTGCCTCTCCATGCCTCTTGGTCCTAGGCTTTGGGATAGTTAAAAGGCCAGTGCCAGAGGACCTGAGGGACATACTGGGTACATAACTTAAAAACATGTCTGACATGTATTGGGGTGCACAATCATGTTTTTACCTGGTGTTTTATCTTTATTACTTGTGAATTAAAATGTGCGGCTAGATTCTCTCTCTGTGCTTTAGCTCCAACAATAAGTACCCCGGTCTTGTCTTGATTTAGCTTAAGGAAGTAGTGAGCCATCAAAGTATTTAAATCACTAATACGGTTGAATCATTTATCTTTGGAGCTAAAATCCTCTGGTGACACAGAAATGTAACTTTGTGTATCGTCTGCAGTGAAAATCAATGCTGTGCTTTCTGATTACGCTGCCAAGGGCAGCAGTACCGGACCCATAATCAAACGTTGTGGAACGCCACATGCGATATGTATTTTCTCTGAGTTATGTTCACCAAGGGTCACAAAAAACTAATGACCGGTTAAAAAGGTCCTAAATCAATTTAGAACTGGACCGGAGAGGACAACCCATCTCTACATTCTGTCCAGAAGGACATCATGGTCAACAGTGTCAAATGCAGCACGTAAATCTGGGAGTACAAGGACAGAGAGCTATTTGGCATCTGTGTTGGTTCTAAGGATCATTTAGAACTTTAACTAAGGCTGTCTCTGTGCTGTGGTGGGCACAGAAGTTGGTACTTTAAAAATAATTTTGCTGTTTCAACAGCCAATTCTCCAGAATTTTGCTTAACCATGGAAGGTTGGAGATTGGCGGACAATTGCTAAGAGCTGAAGAATCGAGATTACATTTCTTCAGAAGGGGTTTCACCATAGCAGGTTTTGAGTACAGTGAGAAAAGTGCTTGTGAACGGGGAGTGATTAACAATAGCTTGCACTTGTTCAGACATGCAATTAAAAACTGTTTTGAAGAAGGTGGTGGCGATAGGATCAAAAAGAAAAGTAGAAGTTGTGATGTCACTTTCCTGAACATGTCTGTGTCAACCAGGGAATTTAAATCCATAGTGCCTTTGCGTGGTAGGCTAGGGCACATATCATCAAACTTCACATCAGGTCTTGCTTGACTGATACCCAGCCTAATGTTGGTTATCTTATCACTAAATAATGCCGCAAACTCATTACATTTAGATGTGGAGGAAAGTTCACATAGGTTTGCAGGGGTAGTATTTATCAGGCTATCAATGGTCGAGAAGAGCACTCTCAAATTAGAAAAATGAGCCCATTCTAATTGGCTTGTTATACATGCCAAGTTGCTCTCTTAGAATATCATAATGGACCTGCAACTTTGACTTTCTCCGCTTCTGCTCTGCTCTTTAATTGATTAGTTTCTTCACTCATCCAAGGGTAAAGCCTTTTTCAACTTTACTGGATCTAAGGCATCAATGGTTGCCCTTAATTTGCTATTAAAGTTATCAACTAAATCATCACAAGAGGACGGCAGAATAGGTGGTGGGGTATTGTTCATACACTCAATAAAATCTGTAGCAACTTCAGATGTAAGATAGGGTTTCTTAATAATGTGTTCAGTATTACTCTGCGATATGGGCATCAAGGTAGTAAAAAATACACAGTGGTGACCAGATAAAGCAACATCAACAATGGAGGATATGAAATAGAAAGCGTAATTCATTACTTCAGAAAACGTTTTTCCACTGCTCCAGAGTCCAATGGCGGGAAGCTTTACACCACTCCAGCCAATGCTTGGCTTTGTGCATGGTGATCTTAGGATTGTGTGTGGCTGCTCGGCCATGGAAACCCATTTCATGAAGCTCCAGACGAACAGTTATTGTGCTGAAGTTGCTTCCAGAGGCAGTTTGGAACTCGGGAGTGAGTGTTGCAACTGAGGAAAGACGCGTTACGCAATTCAGCACTCAATTGTCCAGTTCTGTGAGCTTGTGTGACCTACCACTTCACGGCTGAGCCACTTCCACAGGCATACATATGACATAAGCCAACTACAGTATAAACATTGTATGTACATATTTTACATGTGTTGTCAGTGTCTGTTTGTCAACTGAACTGCCCATGCTGTTGGCTGGCAAATGATATAATCAAATCATTTCCCATGCATACTGAATTATGACTGTTTTCACAGCTGCTATACACAAACATTCATTCATACAAATGCCGGTGACATGTATCCTGTTATGGTTATATATACATTCACATATGCTAGTGAGAGAAAATAAACTATATACACGAATGTATGTGGACAACTACAAATTAGTGGATTCGGCTATTCAGCCACACCCGTTGCTGACAGGTGTATACAATCGAGCACATTCATTCTCCACAGACAAACATTGACAGTACAATGGCCTTAATGAAAAGCTCAATGACTTTCACATTTCTGACCTGCTAGAGCTGCCCCGGTCAACTTTAAGTGCTGTTATTGTGAAGTGGAAATGTCAAGGAGCAACAACGGCTCAGCCGTGAAGTGGTAGACTACACATGCTCACAGAACTGGACCGCCGAGTGCTGAAGCGCGCTGCGCGTAAAATTGTCTGTCCTCAGTTGAAACACTCACTACCGAGTTCCAAACTGTCAACACAACTGTTCATCAACACAACTGTTCATCAGGAGCTTCATGAAATGGGTTTCCATGGCCGAGCAGCAGCACACAAGCCGAAGATCACCAACGCTCGTCGCCATTGGACTCCGGTGCAGTGGAAATGCCTTCTCATCTGGCAGTCTGACGGCTGAATCTGGGTTTGGCAGATGACAGCAGAACGATACCTGTCCCAATGCATATTGCCAACTGTAAAGTTTGGTGGAGGAGGAATAATGGTCTGGGGCTGTTTTTCATGGTTTGGGCTAGGCCCATTAGTTACAGAGAAGGGGAATCGTAATGCTACAGCATAAAAGTACATTCTAGACGATTCTATGCTTCCAACTTTGTGGCAACAGTTTGGGGAAGGCCCTTTCCTGTTTCAGCATGACAATGCCCCTGTGCACAAAGTGAGGTCCATATAGAAATGGTTTGTTGAGATCTGTGTGGAAGATCTGGCCTGCACAGAGCCTTGACCTCAACCCCATTGAACACCTTTATGATGGAATGCAGACTGTGAGCCAGGCCTTATCGACCAACATCATTCCCCGGCCTTGCTAATGCTCTTGTGGCTGAATGGAAGCAAGTCCCTGCAACTATGTTCCGACATCTAGTGGAAGGCCTTCCCAGAAGAGTGGAGGCTGTTATGGCAGCAAAGGGGGGACCAACTCCATATCAATGCCCATGATTTTGGAATGAGATGTTCGACAACCAGGTGTCCACATACTTTTGGTCATGTAGTGTATATATCAGGAGCTTCTTTCAACATGCTCACATGTGTTCCTCCCTTGTGACATGTTGATTAAAGGGGAAAGACACCATTTCCCCTCCTTGCAGGAAAATGTGAAAATAATCTGTACGCAATTCTACAGCATCATCAACATTTGGAACTGGTGAGTAAGATCAGGCGAGGGTTCTGTTTTCATTAAACTTTGCTCACACAGGACAACATTTACGCTAGAGAGGGCTTGATATTCCCCTCATGTAATTACAGCCATAGGTCAATGAAATGTGGAGTGGGACGCGGTTGTCTCTCCTAGCCAAGCAAATCACTGCCGTGCACAACACATGAAGGAACAGCTCTGAGTCTGAGATTTTGGCAGTGGATCGATCCACATGTGGTACATTGATCGATCCACATGTGCGTCATTATCACTCTGCTCCTCTAAGCGACTGGAGATACTCAGCGACTTTCAATTTGAGTTCTACTGTATCATAATGGTTTCTTTTTTTGTTACGTTTTTTTCTCCTTTTGTATTTCTGCCGCTTTAATTAGACAATGTTGAAGTAGAGGGGAAGCTACAGTAAGAGGAGACACAGTGGGATGGGTGGAGATCACACCTGCTGGTCTCCAGGATCGGTATACATACAGTTGAAGTCAGAAGTTTACATACACTTAGGTTGAAGACATTAAAACCCGTTTTTCAACCACTCCACAAATTTCTTGTTAACCAACTATAGTTTTGGCAAGTCGGTCATTTTTCCAACAATGGTTTAGAGACAAATTATTTCACTTATAATTCACTGTATCACAATTCCAGTGGGTCAGAAGTTTACATACACTAAGTTGACTGCCTTTAAACAGCTTGGAAAATTGCAGAAAATTATGTCATGGCTTTAGAAGCTTCTCAGCAAACTGGATGCAGTCTATCACAGTGCCATCCGTTTTGTCACTAAAGCACCTTATACTACCCACCACTGCGACTTGTATTCTCTAGTCGGCTGGCCCTCGCTACATATTCGTCGCCAGACCCACTGGCTCCAGGTCATCTACAAGTCTATGCTAGGTAAAGCTCCGCCTTATCTCAGCTCACTGGTCACGATGGCAACACCCATCCGTAGCACGCGCTCCAGCAGGTGTATCTCACTGATCATCCCTAAAGCCAACACCTCATTTGGCCGCCTTTCGTTCCAGTACTCTGCTGCCTGTGACTGGAACGAATTGCAAAAATCGCTGAAGTTGGAGACTTTCATCTCCCTCACCAACTTCAAACATCAGCTATCTGAGCAGCTAACCGATCGCTGCAGCTGTACATAGTCTATTGGTAAATAGCCCACCCTTTTCACCTACCTCATCCCCGTACTGTTTTTATTTATTTACTTTTCTGCTCTTCTGCACACCAATATCTCTACCTGTACATGACCATCTGATCTTTTATCACTCCAGTGTTAATCTGCAAAATTGTAATTATTTGCCTACCTCCTCATGCCTTTTGCACACATTGTATATAGACCCCCCCTTCGTTTTCTACTGTGTTATTGACTTGTTAATTGTTTACTCCATGTGTAACTCTTTGTTGTATGCTCACACTGCTATGCTTTATCTTGGCCAGGTCGCAGTTGCAAATGAGAACTTGTTCTCAACTAGCCTACCTGGTTAAATAAAGGTGAAATAAAATTTAAAAAAAATAGGCTAATTGACATCATTTGAGTCAATTGGAGGTGTACCTGTGGATGTATTTCAAGGCCTACTTTCAAACTCAGCGTCTCTTTGCTTGACATCATGGGAAAAACTAAATAAATCAGCCAAGACAACAGAAGAAGAATTTCCAAACGCCTGAAGGTGCCACATTCATCTGTACAAACAATAGTACGCAAATACAAACACCATGGGACCACGCAGCCGTCATACCGCTCAAGAAGGAGACGTATTCTGTCCCCTTGAGATGAATGTACTTTGGTGCGAAAAGTGCAAAGCAATCCAAAAACAGCAGCAAATGACCTTGTGAAGATGCTGGAGGAAACAGATACAAAACTATCTATATCCACAGTAAAACGAGTCATATATCGACATAATCTGAAAGGCCGCTCAGCAAGGAAGAAGCCACTGCTCCAAAACCACCAAAAACGAATTGAGTGTATGTAAACTTCTGACCCACTGGGAATGTGATGAAAGAAATAAAAGATGAAAGAAATCATTCTCTCTACTATTATTCTGACATTTCACATTCTTAAAACAAAGTGGTCATCCTAACTGACCTAAGACAGGGAATTTTTACGGGGATTAAATGTCAGGAATTCTGAACAACTGAGTTTAAATGTATTTGGATAAGGTGTATGTAAACTTCTGACTTCAACTGTGCAGCATGTACGAACATCTGCGATATCTGTTACCACTAGACCAAGGGATCTGCATAACCATGGGTTCCTTAACTCTCTGTCTCTCTCTGTTTCTCTTTTAATGATTAATAATGCCCCCACCCAGACCAACATCTTCCCCAAGATACAGGTATTTCCCTCGCAAAAACAAGCTAGAAGCTACACATCTTGAGCTAAATCAGTGGACTCTGAGCTAAGTCACAGTGAAATCCTCTCCAGTGAAGCAGACTTCTGAAGTAGTTGAGGCGAGCAGAGTTCGTGCAGGTAATTAAGCACACACTCTGTACCCAGCTGGGCCATAGCAACCCTGGGCCGCTGCTTTCTGTTAATACCCATTACAATAGAGCCTTTTCATCTGACAAGGCTGATACAGTGGAAGCCATGTTGGGAAGGGGATAGCTAGGAAGCCAAGTGACTTCAAAGAGCATGGAGCTGGACTGACATGCTGCTAACAGGTCAGGGGACCATTTTGGATTCACATCAGCTGCAGAACAGACATGCAAGCAGGAACTTTTTTCTTCGTTATTCCCTGAATTGCAACAGAGATTGTAATAGGCATAATGAATATCAAAATAAAGCAAAAATCTATCTGTCCAGTCACAAAATAAGGAAAAAGCTACCTCTCTGTCTGAGCGCTTTGTTGATGAGGATGGGGGCGTTCCAATCCTGGTTCCTCCTGAAGTCCACAATCAGTTCCTTTGTTTTGCTGACGTTGAGGGAGAGGTTATTTTCCTGACACCACACTCCGAGGGTCCTCACCTCCTCCTTGTACGCCGTCTCGTCGTTGTTGCTAATCAAGCCTACCACTGTAGTGTCGTCTGCAAACTTGATGATTGAGTTGGAGCTTGGCATGGACAAGCAATCATGGGTGAACAAGGAGTACAGGACAGGGCTGAGAACGCACCCTTGTGGGGCCCCAGTGTTGAGGATCAGTGGGGTGGAGATGTTGTTTCCTACCTTCACCACCTGGAGGCGGCCCGTCAAAAAGTCCACGACCCAGTTGCACAGGGCAGGGTCGAGACTCAGGGCCTCCAGCTTCATGATGAGTTTGGAGGGTACTATGGTGTTAAATGCTGAGCTGTAGTCAATGAACAGCATTCTTACATAGGTATTCCTCTTGTCCATATGGGATAGGGCACTGTGTAGTGTGATGGCGATTGCATCGTCAGTGGACCTATTGGGGTGGTTAGCAAATTGGAGTGGGTCTAGGGTATCAGGTAGGGTGAAGGTGATATGATCCTTGACTAGTCTCTCAAAGCACTTCATGATGACAGAAGTGAGTGCAACAGGGCGATAGTGATTTAGTTCAGTTACCTTAGCTTTCTTGGGAACAGGAACAATGGTGGCCATCTTGAAGCATGTGGGGACAGCAGACTGGGATAGGGATTGATTGAATATGTCCGTAAACACACCAGCCAGTTGGTCTGCGCATGCTCTTGAGGACGCGGCTAGGGATGCCATCTGTGCCGGCAGCCTTGTGAGGGTTAACACATTTTAATGTTTTACTCACGTTGGCCATGGAGAAGGAGACCCCACAGGCTTTGGTAGCGGGCTGTGTCACTGGCAATGTATTCTCCTCAAAGCGATTCAAGAAGTTGTTCAATTTGTCTGGGAGCAAGATGTCTATGTCCTCGACAGGGCTGTTTTTTTTTGTAATCCATGATTGCCAAATACATCTCGTGTTTGAGCCGTTGAACTGCACCTCTTCTTTGGCTCTAAACTGACGCTTTGCTTGTTTGATTGCCTTGTGGAGGGACTAGCTGTACTGTTTGTAGTTGGTCATGTTTCCAGTCACCTTGCCATGATTAAAAGCGCTGGTTTGCGCTTTCAGTTTTGCGAGAATGCTGCCATCAATCCACGGTTTCTGGTTAGGAAAGGTTTTAATCGACACAGTGGGTACGATATCTCCAATGCACTTGCTAATAAACTCGCTCACCGAGTCAGCGTATACATCAATGTATGAGGCTATCCGGAACATATTCCAATCCAAGCATCCAAGATCGAAGCAAATCTTCAAGCGTGGAATCCGATTTGTCAGAACGGCATTGGTTAGACCTGTGCACGGGCGTTTCCTGTTTTAGTTTCTGTCTATAAGCTGGGAGCAACAAAATGGAGTCATGGTCAGATTTGCCGAAGTCAGGGTGGGGGAGGGCTTTGTATGCATCGCGGAAGTTAAAGTAGCAGTGATCCAGAATGCTACCAGCTCGTGTTGCGCATTCGATATGATGATAGGATTTAGCAAGTCTTGTTTTCAGGTTAGCTTTGTTAAAATCTCCAGCTACAATAAATGCAGCCTCCGGATGTTTGGTTTCCAGTTTACATAGAGTCCAGTGAAGTTCTTTCCAGGCCGACTAGGTATCTGCTTGGGGGGGATATACACGGCTATGACTCTAATCGAAGAGATTTCTCTTGGAAGACAATGCTTACATTGGATTGTAAGGAATTCTAAGTCAGGTGAACAAAAGGACTTGAGTTCCTGTTGTCACGCCCTGATCTGTTTCATCTGTTCTTGTGATTGTCTCCACCCCCTCCAGGTGTTGCTTATTTTCCCAAGTGTATTTATCCCTGTGTTTCCTGTTTCTCTGTGCCAGTTCATCTTGTATGTTTAGTCAAGTCAACCAGTGTGTTTTTCCCCGTACTCCTTTTCTATTCTCTTTTGCTAGTCTTCCCAGTTTTGACCACTGCCTGACTCTGGACTACTTTCCTGATCATCCTGCCTGCCCTGGCCTTGAATCTGCCTGCCCTTCGGTACCTATTGGACTCTGAACTGGTTTTGACCTTTTTCCTGTACACAACCATTCTCTTGCCTACCCCTTTTTGGATTAATAAACATTGTAAGCGTCCAACCATCTGCCTCTTGTGTCTGCATCTGGGTCTCACCTTGTGCCTTGATACCTGTATGTTGTTGTGATTACACCATGAGTCGTTAATCATAAGGCATATATCCCCACCATTCTTCTTACCAGAGAGATGTTTGTTTCTGTCGGCGCGATGCATGAAGAAACCGGGTGGCTGTACCGACTCTGACAACATATCCCAAGTGAGCCATGTGTCCGTGAAAAAGAGAATGTTACAATCTCTGATGTCTCTCTAGAAGGTAACTCTTGCCCTAACTTCATCCACCTTGTTATCTAGAGACTGGACATTGGAGAGTAATATGCTCGGAAGCGGTGGATGGTGTGCTCGCCTTCTGAGTCTAACCAGTAGGCTGCTCCGTCAGCCTCTCCTGCGGCGACCGCATTGTTTTGGGTCGGCCTCTGGGATTAGATCGCATGTCCAGGGTGGAGGTCCGAACAAAGGATCCACTTCGGGAAAGACATATTCCTGGTTGTAATGTTGGTAAGTTGACATCGCTTTTATATCCAATAGTTCTTCCCAGCACTTCAGCCCTCTGTAATAACACTTGAGTTTATCTGGGCTAACAATGTAAGAAATAATACATAAAAAAAGTAATAACTGTATAGTTTCCTAAGGACCTGAAGCTAGGCAACCATCTCTGTCAGCGCCAACATAATGCGGATGCTACAATGATTATGGATAATCCTGAAGGAATCGTGAATAAGGATGAGTGACAAAGTTACAGAGGGTCAAAGATCATACCCTGAAGACATGCTAAACTCTCACCATTACAGTACAAATAGAATTGGAGGTAAGCATGTCTTTGAGGTATGATATTTGACCCTCTAACTTTCTCACTCATCATTATTCACAATTCATTCAGAGAGATTCACTTATGGTAGATTCTGGAGTGGCGCTTGAGACAGCATTTTCTACCGCCATCAACAAAACACCAAATGATTGAATTTCTCCTGGTATAATGGTGTCGCATCCTTCCAATAAAGTTCCAGACACTTGTAGAATCTATGCCAAGGTATATTGAAGCTGTTCTGGCCAAACACCATATTAAGACGCTTTATGTTGGTGTTTCCTTTTTTTGGCAGTTACCTGTAGCTCAGTATTTTAATTGTATATCTTATCCAGTCAGTATTGCTCATGTCTATCAAAGGTGTCCATTTCGGACCGCACTGTTTGTGCATATTTGTGCTCCAGAGTATCTCCTGTTCAATCATGACCCCACATACAAACAGGACATCTATACGGACAGAGGGATGTATCTTCCCCTCAAGGCATAATTGTTAGGTTCATTGTTGGCAGACTGGCTGAGATACCTCTGGGGTAAGACTACAGAGTAAAAAGACCATGTGATTTTACTGTAGATGCTAGAGATTTTACAATTCCTTAAGAATAGATGTACTGTTAAAGGCAGATATAACCTTGGACAGCTGGGGAACTCAATAGAAAACCGTCACTGGGGAGCTATAATATCTCCTGGTTACAGCCCACATTACTCTACACAGGGAGAGACTCTGAAGGCAAAACCCCCAAAGGGATACAGCTCATTTCTTGGAGTACAACCACACACACTAAGGAAATGACAGGGAACAGAATGAAATACACTTTCATTTAGGCCCATAATTGATTACCTCAGAGGAGCCAGAGATGTGTGGTCTAATGACCTGACACTGCAGCCATCTTGGAGGAGGTCAGTCCATACATAAATATAATCTCAAGTTGAAGTAGTAAAAGGGGTTAACAGTATTTCTGACAGTACCAACGTTGGGAATCGGATTGTAAATACTTGTGGTTCATAAATGCCACCTCCTTCAGTGATGTAATGTATGATGACCTAAGACCATGATTCATAAACACATGTATGGACCACTTGCTTCAAGATCAAGTGAGTAATAATGTATTGCAGATCATCCAACTTCAGATGTTTCTAGTGTAACAAGAAACTGCGGGATCCCCCAAAAATGACTGGAACTCATCCCATACTTGTGCAATATCAGGTATTAACATTAATGTATTTGTTCAACTTCTCTTTATAAACTGCTAACATCCCAAAATACAACCTGCTGTAAGAATAAGTTACAGGTAGGACCATGGCAAAATTCACAATAGGTGAAGTTTCATCTGGTTAAGTCTTGGTACACTTAAAAAAGGTGCTATCTAGAACCTAAAAAGGTTCTCCTGCGGGGACACTCTGTTACAATCCCCAGCAAGAAACCAAAAATTGTCTCTCAAACAGAAGGGGGAACTAACAAAGAGTCACTAACAACCACCAAAACAGGTGGGGTTCTAGGAGGGGTTCTGAAAGACACTCATGGGGGTGTCCACTGAAAGTTGACTAGCAACTACAACTGGGACCTAAAAAAGACACCCACCAAAAGCCCGCACAGGTGTAAAACATACTGCCTAACGAGGTGACACCACTCAGTGCGCTCAACGTACTAATGTTCTAACGTCCAACCTCAAAATATAAATGGAAGAACCAACGCCTGTAAGATGCAGAAGAACCCTTTTGGAACCCTTTTTCCTAAGTGTATAGTGTAGAGTAAAGCTGTGTGATGGGAGTGTGTTTTCTAAGCTCAGTCCCATCCCACACAGTCTGTAGAGCTGCAGTCAGATCCTACAGGCTTGACTCCGTGCCAGAGCCACAGGGCTACAAAGCAATGGAGAATGAAGCGGCACTACTTACTATAGCCCATTTCATAGTATAATAACAAAGTTTCAACAACTGTATATATAGTAGGCATGTGAGCATATTATTTTAAGTGGAAGCATTTGTAATGTTCAGACTGGTGCATATCAGTGGGATCAGTCTGCCGGTTAGTAGGCTGCCACAGTGTAGTAACACAAGCCAGATCAAAATGCCTCATAGCAAATCCTGAGTATGTAAACTATATCGCAAAAAGACACATAAGCAAATTAAATATATCACAGAAATCTGTACCCCACTGTTACAGCATTGCAGAGGGAACCACTGTAGTAAGTGTAAAGTCGTGACATACAGTAGAGAGAGACTGGTTGGCACCAGGTTAATCCGTGTAAATCCGGCCATCCAGCAGATTATACGGCATGCGGCAAAGAATCAATAGAGAGGAGGATGAGCCTCCTGAGCTTTTTAGATCTGGGATGCTTTTAAGCACTTTAAACCTGGCTTGAGTAAATAAGGGAATGTCAGAGTGACTTCTGGAGGAACGGGCGAGGCCAGCCGCAGTGGTATGTTAAGCAAACAGCCTCATTCCTGTGTCACATTGCATCACAGTGGGCTGTGACCAGTTTTCACAGGTAATACACACATGCTACACACACTTGCAAATGTGAGCATTTTCGCACGCACACACCCTTCCAAGAAAAGTTATGATATCACGGCAAAACAAGTTGTTTGAAGTCCTCCGGTGGTTGTTGGTCTTTTACACAGCTGCGTCATTAGCAACAGTGGAACCACTCCAGCATGGCTGGCGACTCAGTAATAAAGTCTCTCAGGGTCTCACAACATCAGCTCTAATCAAAGATGGCAGCAGCACCCCCCCTCGAAAAAAAAGAGGTGCAGACAGAATGGATAAGAGTGCCTGTTTCTAGCCGTGTACTGATTGTAAATGCTGAATATTCGTCTGTCACGTCTGGATTTACTGTTTGAGCGTGTATGTACACATTTTGCAAGCTGCTGTGTGTTGCCTAACAATCTTGGTTGCTTATACTTGCTTATTAATAAGTCAAGCAGAAATATGACCGAAGGAAAGGGGACACTGCACCTAGAATGGATCATTGATCCCAAGCAGCCTCAATAAGTAAAGCACAGAGTCAATATGTGCACCTACAGCACTCCAGCCCAGAGCTACCCCATGCAGCCATATATCCCATAGAATACAGCACTCCAGCCCAGAACTACCCCATGCAGCCATATATCCCATAGAATACAGCACTCCAGCCCACAGATACCCCATGCAGCCATATATCCCATAGAATACAGCACTCCAGCCCAGAACTACCCCATGCAGCCATATATCCCATAGAATACAGCACTCCAGCCCAGAACTACCCCATGCAGCCATATATCCCATAGAATACAGCACTCCAGCCCAGAACTACCCCATGCAGCCATATATCCCATAGAATACAGCACTCCAGCCCAGAACTACCCCATGCTGCCATATATCCCATAGAATACAGCCCTCCAGCCCAGAACTACCCCATGCAGCCATATATCCCATAGAATACAGCACTCCAGCCCACAGATACCCCATGCAGCCATATATCCCATAGAATACAGCACTCTAGCCCAGAACTACCCCATGCAGCCATATATCCCATAGAATACAGCACTCCAGCCACAGATACCCCATGCAGCCATATATCCCATAGAATACAGCACTCTAGCCCAGAACTACCCCATGCAGCCATATATCCCATAGAATACAGCACTCCAGCCCACAGATACCCCATGCAGCCATATATCCCATAGAATACAGCACTCCAGCCCACAGATACCCCATGCAGCCATATATCCCATAGAATACAGCACTCCAGCCCAGAACTACCCCATGCAGCCATATATCCCATAGAATACAGCACTCTAGCCTAGAACTACCCCATGCAGCCATATATCCCATAGAATACAGCACTCCAGCCCACAGATACCCCATGCAGCCATATATCCCATAGAATACAGCACTCCAGCCCAGAACTACCCCATGCAGCCATATATCCCATAGAATACAGCACTCTAGCCCAGAACTACCCCATGCAGCCATATATCCCATAGAATACAGCACTCCAGCCCACAGATACCCCATGCAGCCATATATCCCATAGAATACAGCACTCCAGCCCAGAACTACCCCATGCAGCCATATATCCCATAGAATACAGCACTCCAGCCCACAGATACCCCATGCAGCCATATATCCCATAGAATACAGCACTCCAGCCCAGAACTACCCCATGCAGCCATATATCCCATAGAATACAGCACTCCAGCCCACAGATACCCCATGCAGCCGTATAACCCATAGAATACAGCACTGATTTCTCTGGTCGACCTAATAGTCAAAAACATTGACCGCAACGGTTTGTCTTCAGCTCAACCTTTTGTCTTCACACTTAGAAAAAAGGGTTCCAAAAGGGTCCCCATAGGAGAACCCTTTTTGGTTCCAAATCGAACACTTTTGGGTTCCATGTAGAATTCTTTACACAGAACTGAAAAGGTTGTATCTGGAAACAAAAAGGGTTCTTCAAAGGGTACTCCAATGGGGACAGCCAAATAACCCTTTTAGGTTCTATATAGCACATTTGTTTCTAAGACTGTACACTACCAAAGCCTGTAGCCCACAGCTCTTGCTGATTTTTGGGGAGCAGAACCCTGGGGAGAAGTCTTGACAGTCCCCAGAAGGGTCCAAAGCACAGCTGGATAATCATAGTGGAAAGGTCGCCCGGTTAATGGCTTTCCCTGCGTGTTGATGACCTGTGTGGACACCCAGCTGCTGTTCCTAGTCCTTAATCTGTTCCCCCATGGCACACAGGCAGGAGACCAGGCCAGGCTCTGTAAATCATAGAGCCACATGTCCATATCTCTATTCAGCCAGTTATTGAGCAGGTTGACATTTATTGTCATGAGTCTTGTTCTGGAGGCAGAACTGAGCGATTTCCCCTTAGATAGGCCAGCTGCAAAGTCAGAATTGGCTATAATGTTCAAATACATTTTTTAAAACGTGCTTTTTGGTCTTCATTTGTGGTGAAAGGTTGGGGGGAGAGGGAGGGAGGAGGAGGTATGGAACAGTAGAGGCTCCTATACACATTGTCTATCAATAGGGTGGGAGGATAACCTGCTGTGTTAAGGCGGTTCTAATAGCATCTCTAGGGATTGCCTCCATTGACCCTCCATGTTCCTAATTGATTGTAACAAGTGGTTTTCATCATGGGGGACCAGTCATCTCTTATCCTTTACACACTTCCATAAAATCTCCAATATAGTCATGGGATCGTCGTTCTTACTGTACACCATCTAACTGGGAGCCATTAAGAGCCAGTGTTTACTGTATTAAAGGATGTGTTAGAGTATTGTACAATAAAGAGTTAGTGTTTGTATTAGAGCGCACCTCAGAGGTTTCCCCTGTCCTTGAAGTGCTGCTGTTCCTGCAGCGGGACGCTGGAGCACTAATCACTCCGTGACAAATCTGCCTCTTCCTCTGCTTGTTTTTCATTTGGATAATGCAGCCCACTTCTAAGGGATAAAATAACCTCTCCAGTCGTCTTTTCACAGCCAGATTAAATGTGATCACCTTGCCAGTCGTTCCTACGGGAATCTGCATGACTAAGAGATAAAGTAATAATGGTAATCATATACAGGATAACCAAAACCAAATGGCTGTATCTGCTCATCAATCAGAGAGCAAGTCTTTTCAAATTAACACAGTTTCACTCAAACTTTTATGAGTTACAATTCCTCTAAAACGACAGAAGCAAGTAAAGAAGGAAAGACAAAAATGTAGGAGAATAATGAATCAAATGCAAAACGTATCGTCTCATACTTTGCTGATCAACTGTGGTCTGTGTGAGAGAAGGGGGCGAGGTTATATATTGGTGACTGTGGAGTAGCCATAGTAGTGAAAAACGTTGATTTACTGATGAGAAGAGTGAGTAACTAGGCGTCAGGGGCTACAAGCTACAGGCTATGAATAAGCGAGTCATCATTAATATTGGCATTGGTGCTTGTCATTTTAACGAGTCCTAGCAGGGGTGTGCTGTCTGTCACTCCATAAAATGCACTGTTCCTCCACGGCACAGCTTCAAGTAAGTAATCAACTAAAAGATAGATGCTTGTCCTGAGACTCTATACTGTATGCAAACCTGTTACACTGTACCTCATTTTTCAGGTGAGATGGATGAAGTAAAAATAACATTTCGTAAACACATGTAGGCCTATAGCCATAGTGCATGCAAAGAAATACTATACAGGAATTCAAACTATCAGTCACATTTGTTTAAGATTACACAGGCAGAACAATTCACATCCTTTTTTTACCAATTGGTCTTTTGACCAATCAGATCAGCTCTTTTGCCCATAATTCCAAAAACTCTCTTAAATATCTGCTCCGAATTAAGATTCAAAGATGTCTGCAGAAATAATGTGTGAGTGTCAGCTATGACATGCCACCTTGAGTTTAAAAAAATCTATTTTGGTTATTGAACTACAGTAAGTGAAGTGGATTTACACACTGTAACAGAATGTCATCATGCGTCCCTTATTTGTACTACACAGAAATGCATAATGATGGACATGAATGTCATTCTCTTCATGGGGATGTATCCTATATAGGTACACAAAGGTATAAATATGCAATATCCTCCTTTGCATATTTGGGTATTATTCTACAAACTGGATATTCTTTTAATGAGCTCCACCACTAAACAAGACCACATTTGGTTGTACAGACCAATCATAGACATCCAAACTTGTGAAACAAAGACATCAAAATACAGTTCAGTAGAGTACAGTAGAGCAGAGTACAGTACAGTACAGTATAGTTCAGTATAGTACAGTAAAGTAGAGTATAGTTCAGTACATTATAGTTTACTCAACTCTAGTGGGCTCTACTGTGTCCTGTACCGAACTCTACTCCACTCTATTTTACTCTACCGTACAGTAGAGGATGGTACTGTACTCTACTGTACTGTCCAAAACTATACTCTATTTTTCTTTACTGTACTGAACTATCCTCTACTTTTCTTTACAGTATTTGGTAACAGAATTTAGAGTTTTAATCACTTAAAGCTGCAATATGTAACTCTTTTAGGTGACCCTACCAAATGCACATGTAAATGTGAATTATAGATCTGTCATTCTAATTGAAAGCAAGTCTAAGAAGCAGTAGATCTCTTCTATGTGCGTTATTTCTATGCTTCCCGTTGTTAAGATAACTTTTTGCACCTTTTACTTTCGGATTTTGTACACAAGCTTCAAATAGCTGAAAATACAACATTTTTGGCAATGGAAAGTATATTTCACAGCAGTTTAAGATGGTACAATGACTCTCTACACTATATTTGCTTGTTTTGTCATAAACTCAAATTAGGCGAACTATTTGAATTTTAGCAACCAGGAAATGGCGGATCGATTTCTGCATAGTCATTCATAAACAAACAAAAAATTGATATAAGTAAAAACACTAGAACTAATTGATCGGTCTACCTTTACTTGTTAATTCTTTGGAACTTTCATTATCCTTCTTTCTCATGAGGGAGAGACATTTCAAAATATCTTAAAGGTTTTTGGTAACAGAATTTCAAGGCACAAGGCAATGTGTTGATATTAGTTGGCAGGGTTATTTAATTAACAGTATTGTATTTTGATGCATTTCTAATACCATTTGACAAGAAATCAAAGCCTTTGCTTATTCTTAATTTCTAGGATGGAAAATGGTTGAAAAATGTATTTATGCCTTAATAAAAAATAATTTCATTTGACACACAATTTGACATGCTGCTATGAACTTCACATGTTGGTGCTCATGGCTCCTTTTAAATGGAAATGACATTCAAGTGCTTTATCCTCCCAAGGAGACAGAGAGGTTATTGGGTATTTGAATGGGGTGTTTATCTGAATCCAATAGCCCAGCATTATTGGCAGGTTCCCACATCCGTTCATGCAACAAAACAGTGATATAAAGAGTTGTCAATGTGGGGCAATCGATATGCAGCAGGCATGATAAGTGAGTTCCTAGATGATATCACTAAGGACTTCAGCATTCCCCCAGAATCCTTAGGGAAATCGACCCCAGAGTGAATTATAATGGGTGGTTTGGAGTGTAAGCATGCAGAGATGAAGCACAGTAAGCAATAAGGAAGGAATGTGGGAACAAAAGCAACAGACAGTATGTTGAACTCCCCTGGTTGAAAACATATAGATTATTCTCCACAGTAGGAATCCATAGTCATATTGCACTGTATAAACATTCTATTGACCTGACAAGGCTACATCGATGTTCACACTAAGGATATTGGCAGTGTTATTCTGCTTGTTTTGACGTAATTGCAAAATGTGATGAATGAAAAGTTCAGCAACCCAATATGTTTTCTTATGGAAATAAATATTTACGTTAATTACCAAAGTGCCCATCTTCAATTAGTTATGTGATTGACAGTGTGTTGTATCAGGAGAGGAAGAGGTTATATGTGAAGACAGATCTGCTAACCCTGTAGTTGGAACTAATGGAGGCAGAGTTTTCACACCTAAACACCCACACACACCATAATACACCTGTTCAGCCATACCAGGATTACGTCTGTCTGTCTGTCTGTCTGTCTGTCTGTCTGTCTGTCTGTCTGTCTGTCTGTCTGTCTGTCTGTCTGTCTGTCTGTCTGTCTGTCTGTCTGTCTGTCTGTCTGTCTGTCTGTCTGTCTGTCTGTCTGTCTGTCTGTCTGTCTGTCTGTCTGTCTCTGTCTGTCTCTGTCTGTCTGTCTCTGTCTGTCTGTCTCTGTCTGTCTGTCTGTCTCTGTCTCTGTCTGTCTGTCTGTCTGTCTGTGTCTGTCTGTCTGTCTGTCTGTCTGTCTGTCTGTCTGTCTGTCTGTCTGTCTGTCTGTCTGTCTGTCTGTCTGTCTGTCTGTCTGTCTGTCTGTCTGTCTGTCTGTCTGTCTGTCTGTCTGTCTGTCTGTCTGTCTGTCTGTCTGTCTGTCTGTCTGTCTGTCTGTGCATCTGTCACATTTCATGAAAATGTGTGAATACAACCTAAGAAAGGAAAATGAAATCCATCATTAACATGAAACCCATCATTAAAACACAGTAAGCACCCTTAAGTGTGCACGTTATGGATTACTGTTATTTTCATTTGCAGCCTTAATTTATAAAGCTTCCACTTATTATATATTTGTCACTTAACACATGCACAAACATAAATTACTTAATCTTAGCTAACCAATTGGAAGTAATAGCTTGCGATCCATCCAGTATTGTCTCCAAATTCTTGGCACAACTACAGTGCTACAGTGTGTTGTGTAGCAAACCAGTGTGCAAAGCAACAAATGTGACAATCTGGTGTCTTTCATGACACTTCTTCTCTGAGAATATAGTGCAGTAGGCTACTGCTTATTAATATACCAAAGTGATCTCCTTTCACCGCCTGGTATAGTAACTGCTCGGCATCAGACCGTAAGGCGCTACAGAGAGTAGTGTGTACAGCCCAGTACATCACTGGGGCCAAGCTTTCTGCCATCCACGACCTATAGACTAGGCCGGTGTCAGAGGAAGGCCCAAAAAATCATCAAAGACTCCATTCACCCAAGTCATAGACTATTCTCTCTGCTACTCCACGGCAAACGGTACGGGAGCACCAAGTCTTGGTCCAAAAGGCTCCTTAACATGTTCTACCCCCAAGCCATAAGACTGCTGAACAATTAATCAAATGACCACCTGGAGTATTTGCATTTACACCCCCCCCCCCTCCCTTTTTTGTTTTTACACTGCTGCTACTCGCTGTTTATTATCTATGCATACTCACTTTACCCCTACCTACATGTACAAATTACCTTGACTAACCTCTACCCCTGCACATTGACTTGGTACCAGTATTCCCTGTATATAGCCTCATTATTGTTATTTTATTGTGTTACTTTATTATAATATATTTTATTTTATTTTATTTAGTAAATATCTTAACTCTATTTCATTAAAACTGGTTTACACCTGTTGTATTCGGAACATATGACCAATAAAATTTGATTTGCTTTGATTCATTCACCCACACAGAATAGGACAGGTAAAAGCAAATCTCTCAGTATGTCTCCAAAACATTCTGTTTGTCTACCATGTGTATTAAAGGGATACATTGGCACTTTATCTACTTCCCCAGAGTCAGATGAACATGTGGATAACATCTTTAAGTCTCTGCGTGCAGTTTGAAGGAAGTTAGAGGTAGTTTCTCGAGCCAATGCTAACTTGCTTTAGCGAAATGACTGGAAGTCTATGGTAACAACTAGAATTCCAGTCATTGCTCTAATGCTAGTTATCGAAACTACCTCTAACTTCCTTTATATTGGATGCAGAGACATTAAAATGGTATCCATGAGTTCATCTGACTCTGGGGAAGTAGATAAAGGGCTTTATTGCCAAGATCCCGAAGCATCCCTTTAACATTAACATTAGTATAGGTTAAGGAATAGGGACAAGGAGATGAATAAATGATACACTATTGAGATGCCCTCACTGTCTCATACATTAGGGTTCAGATCCAAATTGCATAAACTTGTTGGAAAAAAACTAAACTCATTGGACCTGATCCAATCTCTGAACTCAGTAGTGGAGGAGTCAGTAGTTTTTAAGCAGTTACAGTGGAGCTCTGATGAATCTTGGATTAGCCTGACACATCATAATTCATCTTGACTCTGCTCAAATGCAGCATATAACAGGCAAGATGTTGTCATCAGCATTACTACTGTCGGCTATGTCTACTATTGATATGACTTCACATTTAGATTTTTGTCATTTAGCGCTTTCCAAGGGTGACTTACAGGAGCAACTAAGGCACATCGACAGATTTTTTACCAAGTCTGGGATTCAAACCAGCGACCTTTCAGTTACTGGTTCAATGCTCTTACCCACTAGGCTACCTGCCACCCTTGTTGTTACCTCAGCAAGAAGCAGGCTTCAGCTCTTTCTGCTGATAAGTCTATGTTTTGAGGTTTTCCATTTTCCTATTTAGTTTTCCAGTTTTCCTAGTTCGTGAACACTCTAAAACTATTGTACTGGGGCAGAGTTGTCTTGAAAAGCACCAAAAGGAAAGACTACAGTGGATTAGTTGAACTTGAAGCATCAAAGACCTAACAAGAGCTACAACGGCATCAACAGCACTGAAGGATTGAAATGCATTATGGGACTAGGGAGATTATTGATGATATTCCCCAAACCCATTCTCTGAACCCCAGCTTTCTCATACCCTGACACATAATCAGAGATTTGCACTGTTTAATGGTAAATCCTGCTGGGTGCATAGAGGACAAAATGCTGTAGATCTCTAAGGGGAGATCACATAGAGCCATGTTGTCTAAGCTACTTGTCTCCATGGGCAGGGGATTGGGCTCTCACACATCGATGGCTATCCTGATCAAGCTCAACATTAAAGCTTCCATTAGCCTGAACAATACAACAGCCGTGGTCTATGAGTCAATCGCTCCAATATTATTTTAAGCAGTGGTGGGAAAAGTAAAGATACCTTAATAGAAAATGACTAATTGAGTAAAAGTAGAAAAGTATTTGGTTTTAAATATACTTAAGTATCAAAAGTAAATGTGATAGCTAAAATATACTTAAGTATCAAAAGTAAAAGTGTAAATCATTTCAAATTCCAAACCAGAAGGCACGATAAAAACATTTAAAAAATTATTACGGATAGCCAGGGACACACTCAGAAATAATTTACAAAATAAACATTTGTGTTTAGTGAGTCCACTAGATCAGAGGCAGTAGGGATGACCAGGGATGTTCTCTTAATAAGTGTGTGAATTGGACCAGTTTCCGATCCTGCTAAGCATTCAAAATGTAATGAGTAATTTTGGGTGTCAGGGAAAATGTATAGAGTAAAAAGTACTTTATTCTCTGTAGGAATCAGAGTAAAAGTAAAAGTTGTAAAAAATGTAAATAGTAAAGTACAGATACCCCAAGAAACGACTTAAGTAAAAATACTTTAAAGTACTACTTAAGTAATTTACACCACTGGTTTTAAGTTATGATTTCCTCTGAAAATCATAATGAAAGTTGTGATATTGACAGGAGATTGAGTTACAACATTTCTTAGGGAAAAAGCATGAATAAGCTGATTCAATAGCTTTTATCATGGATATAAAAGGATTAATTTGAATAGTGCCATTTTATTACTAGGGCTAAAGGGCTGTTGCCCTGGGGTCCAGGTCGACTTAAAAAAAAGAGATAATCGTGAATTAGAATGGACCTTTTACACATAGTCCATTAAAATACACCAACACAGAAAACTGAGCTGATCTGATTCAGTCCATAAATACACATTGTGAGGCATTCGTGTCAGTTATTGTCACAGCTGTGTACATTCCCCCTCAAGCAGACACCACGGCGGCCCTCAAGGAACTTCACTGGACTCTATGTAAACTGGAAACCATATATACTGAGGCTGCATTTATTGTAGCTGGATGGATGGCAACATTCGTGCAAAACTGAAAATGAAAACCACCGCATTTAACTATGGAAAGAGGTCTGGGAATATGCCTGAATATAAACAGTGTAGTTATTCCCTCCGCAAGGCAATCCAACAAGCGAAACAGGGGCAAAGTGGTCTCAATTCAACAGCTCAGACACAAGACGTATGTGGCAGGGTCTATAGGAAATCACAGACAAAAACAAAACCAGTTATGTCACGGACACCGACGTCACGTTTCCAGACAAACTAAAAGACCTTCTTTGCACACATTGAGGATAATACAGTGCCACCATTGTGGCCCGCTAACAAAGACTGCGCCCCCCCCCCTGTCTGTGGCCGACTTGAGTAAAACATTTAAAAGTGTTAACCCTCGCAAGGCTGCTGGCCCAGACGGCATCCCTAGCCGTGTCCTCAAAGCATGGGGAGACCAGCTGGCTGGTGTGTTTACGGTCCTATGCAATCACTCCCTATCCCAGTCTGCTGTCCCCACATGCTTCAAGATGGCCACCATTGTTCCTGTACACAAGAAGGCAAAGATAACTGAACTAAATTACTAACGCCCCGTATTACTAACGCCCCCGCCCTGTAGCACTCACTTCTGTCATCATGAAGTGCTTTGAGAGACTAGTCATGGATGAAATCACCTCCACGACCTTATAATGCCCCAATAGATAAACAAACGATGCAATCGCAATCGCCATCACACTGCCCTATCCCATCTGGACAAGAGGAATACCTGTGTAAGAATGCTGTTCATTGACTACAGCTCAGCATTCAACACCATAGTACCCTCCAAGCTCATCAACAAGCTGGAGGCCCTGGATCTCAACTCCACCCTGTGCAATTGGGTCCTGGACTTTCTGACGGGCCGCCCCCAGGTGGTGAAGGTAGGAAACAACACCTCCACTTCGCTGACCCTCAACACAAGTGTGCGTGCTCCCACAAGGGCGTGTGCTCAGCCCCCTCCTGTACTCCCTGTTCACCCACGACTGCATGGCCAGGCACGCCTCCAACTCAATCATCAAGTTTGCAGACAACACAACAGTAGTGGGCTTGATTACCAACAACGACGAGACAGCCTACAGGGAGGAGGTGAGGGCACTCGGAGTGTGATGTCAGGAAAACAACCTCTCACTCAACGTCAACAAAACAAAGGAAATGATTGTGGACTTCAGGAAATAGCAGCGGGAGCACCCCCCTATCCTCATCGAAGGGACAGCAGTGGAGAAGGTGGAAAGTTTTAAGTTCTTCGGCGTACATATCACATACAAACTGAAATAGTCCACCCACACAGACAGTGTGGTGAAGAAGGCGCAACAGCGCCTCTTCAACCTCAGGAGGCTGAAGTTTGGTTTGTCACCTAAAACCCTGACAAACTTTTACAGATGCGCAATCGAGAGCACCCTGGCCTGTATCACAGCCTGGTAC
The DNA here is from genome assembly GCF_002021735.2 of Oncorhynchus kisutch. Taxonomy (NCBI): domain Eukaryota; kingdom Metazoa; phylum Chordata; class Actinopteri; order Salmoniformes; family Salmonidae; genus Oncorhynchus; species Oncorhynchus kisutch. The sequence goes on along the minus strand of NC_034177.2, from coordinate 73,984,866 downwards.
GGCAACTGCACCGCCCTCAACCGCAAGGCTCTACAGGGGGTGGTGCAGTCTGCACAACGCATCACTGGGGGCAAACTACCTTCCCTCTATGACACCTACAGCACCCGATGTCACAGGAAGGCCAAAAAGATCATCAAGGACAACAACCACCCGAGCCACTGCCTGTTCACACCGCTACAATCCAGAAGTCGCGGTCAGTACAGGTGCATTAGACCGAGAGACTGAAAACCAGCTTCTATCTCAAGGCCATCAGACTGCTAAACAGCAATCACTAACTCAAGAGAGGCTGCTGCCTACATTGAGACCCAATCACTGGGCACTTTAATAAATAGATCACAAGTCACTTTAAATAATGCCACTTTAATAATGTTTACATCGCTCATCCATATATTTATATGTACATATTCTCAGTCACCCCTTCAGATTTGTGTGTATTAGGTCGTTGTTGGGGAATTGTTAGATGACTTGTTAGATATTACTGCACTGTTGGAACTAGAAGCACAAGCATTTCGCTACACATCTACTAATAACATGTATTTTGATTTGATTTGTCCAAGAGACAGAAAGGAGAAGAAGCAGTATAACAGCTTTACACAGTATGATGGTGAGAAAGTAGAAGTAGGCTACTTTAACGTCCAGTGACAGCCAACCCAACACACACGGTCTGTACATATTCCATCATCTACCCTCCTGAGAAAGTCAATGAAGGGAAATCCCTAAGGCCATGCACATGTTTCTCCAGAACAGTCAGAGGCTTTTGTTTTGTTCTTGGTGAAGTGGAAAATGGAGAGAAGCATTTCTAGAAAACACAGGGAAGGGAAGCATGGAACTTTTTCTGTCATTGACAGACAATACAGAATCACATAGATGGGATTGTTATGGAGTATTTGTCTAGCTGCACATTATGTCCAGACAGAGCAGTGATATCAGGATATTTAGCATATCAGACAGACATTTTCTAGCCATTTTTGCCAGGCCTTCTGTGACAATTTACTATCATTTTCACCACAATGATGATCCAATTTCACTCTCTAGCTCTCCCTCTCTCCCTCCTACTCATGTTAAGAACATATGCAGACAGAGCACCATCCATACAACAGGTGGACATTGAACAAAACAGTTTGTTTACAGAGAGAGCTGTTGCCATATCAACCATCCATTGATTTACTATGGAATATGTTTCTAAGCAGCCCTCTCCATGCACACCTAAAATAAGAAGTATAACCAGCCATTTCCATCAAACACACCTTTTATTCAAACTGTGCATACACTAAGATATTGTGACATTTCAGTTATTACCTACAATGTAGTTATCATCTACAACTGTTCTCCACACCTAAACATGTGTTTGCTACTTGTCACATAATGTCTAGCCCAGAGGTGAAGCCACGGCAGGTCGAGGCTGGGCAGAGGGCCTGCCAGATTGAACACCAACCCACTCAATCAGGTTGGCTTCAAATACATATTTAAAAAATAAATACAAATGAAATAGATTAATTGGATTTGTTGTTTGCATTGTCTCCTGACTAATCAGAAATGTTGAAGAATGCAGTAGGAGGTTTGGATCGATGTGGTTATATTGCTATCATATGGTACCACTACATTTCCCAGAGGCCACTATGGAAGGCTGATTTGTTAGAGACGGATATAAGGATTGGAAGCTCAATGCGAGGCATGCTTCAAGCACCAAGCTAGTAAACCCCACTCTTTTGCACTGGATACATTTGAAGGCTACAGTGTTTTAAATCAACTTAACTGGGAGGCCATGGCCTACTAATTTGTAGAGTGGAATCATGCAAAAGTGGTTCTGGACATTGTTTTGCTATGCGATAAACACAGCATAGCACTGTGGGGACATAGGGAGAGTGAAGAGGCCCTTAATAAGGGCAACTTCTTGGATTATTTCAAATTCATATCCAAATATGATCCAAAAATTATCAATTGTCTGACTGAGCTAAACACCCGATTCCAGGAGGATCAATATGGAGTAATGAGAGCAGCGGCCTGTCTGCCAGGGTCTAGGACCTCTGAAAGAATCAATGCTGGCCCCATGTGATCACTATCATATCTCTGTTGAGGATGCTGAATTAACCGTGTTTATTCAGCAACTGAGTTGGAAAGTGAGTGGAGGTCAGGAATCCCCATCCCTTATCGAAGTTTTGGACAGCTGTAGCCGGGACATTTTTCCTGACATCAAAAGACTACTAAGGGCCAGCATCATCACCCTTCATGTACTGTTGAGACTCTTCTGCACTACAGGCTGTATCAAAACATCCATCAGATCTTGCATGCTGATGGCACGTCTAAACAATCTAGTCCTGTTGTCCTTTGAAAGGGAACTCAGTGACTCTTTGGACTATGATGAAATAATCTCTATCTTCAACACCAAAGCCTAGGTATCTACGCCTTGTGCTGTAAAAATGTAAAACACACAAGAAAGCTAAGCCTGAATGCTGTTTATTTAAGATTGTGCCTAATGTTTTCATGCCTTCCTTGGTTGGCCAGTCCTATATGTGTCTGAATCAAGGTGAGCTGCTTTATTCATACCCACAGTGATATTAGGCTATGTATGACGAATTCATGTTTTCATGCCGGCCTTCAAAGGCCAGGTTTATGTTTGCTAATTCAAGTGAACTAGTGTATTCATACCCACCATGATATTATTTATAATAATTTCATGTTTCCATGCCTGAATGTCTATATGGTATTGTTTGCTTATATTTAGGCCGACATTGTAAATAAGAATTTGTTCTTAACTGACTTGCCTCAGGCCCTGTGTGTAGTTAACTGACCCTCTCTGCCCATTCATCGCCATTTTACCTGTTGTTGTTGCCTTAGCTGATTACCTGTTGTTGTCTTACCCGTTGTTGTCTTAGCTAGCTCTCCCAATCAACACCTGTGCTTGCTTTATGCCTCGCTTTATGTCGCTCTCTAATGTCAATATGCCGTGTATACTGTTGTTTGGGGTAGTTATCATTGTTTTATTTTACTGTGGAGCCCCGAGCCCCACTCAAAATGCCTCAGATACCTCTTTTGTTCCACCTCCCACACAATTGGTGACCTCACCTAGTATAACATATGCCTCCAGAGATGCAACCTCTCTCATCGTCAGTCAATGCCTAGGTTTACCTCCACTGTACCTGCACCCTACCATACCCATGTCTGTATATTAGGTCCTGAATCTATTCTACCACGCCCAGAGATCTGCTCCTTTTATTCTCTGTCCCCAACGTGCTAGATCACCACCTTTTGATATCCTTTAGCCATACCCTCATCCTACTCCTTCTCTATTCCTCGGGTGATGTAGAGGTTAACCCAGACCCTGTGTGTCCTCAGGCGTTCTCATTTGGTGACTTCTGTAACCGTAAAAGACTTGGTTTCATGCATGTTAACATCAGAAGCCTCCTCCCTAAGTTTGTTTTACTCACTGCTTTAGCACACTCCGTTAACCCTGATGTCCTTGCCATGTCTGAATCCTGGTTTAGGAAGGCCACCAAAAATTCAGAGATTTCCATCCCCAACTACAACATTTTTCGTCAAAATAGAACTGCCAACTACTTCACCAACTACTTCTCAGATAGAGTTCAGTGTGTCAAATCGGAGGGCCTGGTGTTGGGACCTCTGACAGTCTCTATGGGGGTACCACAGGGTTCAATTCTCGGGCCGACTCTTTTCTCTGTATATATCAATGATGTCACTTTTGCTGCGGGTGATTCCTTGATCCAACTACGCAGACGACACCATTCTGTATACATCTGGCCCTTCTTTGGACGCTGTGTTATTAACAAACCTCCAAACAAGCTTTAATGCCATACAACACTCCTTCCGTGGCCTCCAACTGCTCTTAAACGCTAGTAAAACTAAATGCATGCTCTTCAACCGATCGCTGCCCACACCCGCCCAACTAGCATCACTACTCTGGATGGTTCTGACTTAGGATATGTGGACAACTACAAAAACCTAGGTGTCTGGCTAGACTGTAAACTCTCCTTCCAGACTCATATTAAGCATCTCTAATCCAAAATTAAATCTAGAATCGCCTTCCTATTTCGCAACAAAGCCTCCTTCACTCACGCTGCCAAACATACGCTCGTAAACCTGACTATCCTACCGATCCTCAACTTAGGCGATGTCATTTACAAAATAGCCTCCAACACTCTACTCAGCAAACTGGATGCAGTCTATCACAGTTTCATCTGTTTTGTCACCAAAGCCCCATATACCACCCACCACTGCGCCTTGCATGCTCTCGTCGTGTGGCCCTCGCAACATATTCGTCTCCAGACCCACTGGCTCCAGGTCATCTATAAGTCTATGCTAGGTAAAGCCCCGCCTTATCTCAGCTCACTGGTCACCATAACAATACCCACCCGTAGCACGCTCTCCAGCAGGTACAGTGGGGAGAACAAGTATTTGATACACTGCCGATTTTCAGGTTTTCCTACTTACAAAGCATGTAGGGGTCTGTAATTTCTATCATAGGTACACTTCAACTGTGAGAGACGTAATCTAAAACAAAAATCCAGAAAATCACGTTGTATGATTGTTAAGTAATTAATTTGCATTTTATTGCATGACATAAGTATTTGATCACCTACCAACCAGTAAGAATTCCGGCTCTCACAGACCTGTTAGTTTTTCTTTGAGAAGCCCTCCTGTTCTCCACTCATTACCTGTATTAACTGCACCTGTTTGAACTCGTTACCTGTATAAAAGACACCTGTCCACACACTCAATCAAACAGACTCCAACCTCTCCACAATGGCCAAGACCAGAGAGCTGTGTAAGGACATCAGAGATAAAATTGTAGACCTGCACAAGGCTGGGATGGACAATAGGCAAGCAGCTTGGTGAGAAGGCAACAACTGTTGGCGCAATTATTAGAAAATGGAAGAAGTTCAAGATGACGGTCAATCACCCTCGGTCTGGGGCTCCATGCAAGATCTCACCTCGTGGGGCATCAATGATCATGAGGAAGGTGAGGGATCAGCCCAGAACTACACGGCAGGACCTGGTCAATGACCTGAAGAGAGCTGGGACCACCGTCTCAAAGAAAACCATTAGTAACACACTACGCCTTCATGGATTAAAATCCTGCAGCGCACGCAAGGTCCCCCTGCTCAAGCCAGCGCATGTCCAGGCCCATCTGAAGTTTGCCAATGACCATCTGGATGATCCAGAGGAGGAATGGGAGAAGATCATGTGGTCTGATGAGACAAAAATAGAGCTTTTTTGGTCTAATCTCCACTCGCCGTGTTTGGAGGAAGAAGAAGGATGAGTGCAACCCCAACCTTGAAGCATGGTGGTGGAAACATCATTCTTTGGGGATGCTTTCTGCAAAGGGGACAGGACGACTGCACCGTATTGAGGGGAGGATGGATGGGGCCATGTATCGCGAGATCTTGGCCAACAACCTTAAGGAGTGGCTCCGTAAGAAGCACCTCAAGGTCCTGGAGTGGCCTAGCCATTCTCCAGACCTGAACCCAATAGAAAATCTTTGGAGGGAGCTGAAAGTCTGTATTGCCCACCGACAGCCCCGAAACCTGAAGGATCTGGAGAAGGTATGTAAGGAGGATTGGGCCAAAATCCCTGCTGCAGTGTGTGAAAACCTGCTCAAGAACTACAGGAAAAGTATGATCTCTGTAATTGCAAACAAAGGTTTCTGTACCAAATATTAAGTTCTGCTTTTCTGGAATATCAAATACTTATGTCATGCAATAAAATGCAAATTAATTACATACAATGTGATTTTCTGGATTTTTGTTTTAGATTCCGTCTCTCACAGTTGACGTGTACCTATGATAAAAATTACAGACCTCTACATGCTTTGTAAGTAGGAAAACCTGAAAATCGGCAGTGTATCAAATACTTGTTCTCCCCACTGTATATCTCACTGGTCATCCCCAAAGACAACACCTGCTTTGGCCGCCTTTCCTTACAGTTCTCTGCTGCCAATGACTGAAACGAATTGCAAAAATTGCTGAAGTTGGAGACTTATATCTCCCTCACTAACTTTAAGCATCAGCTATCTGAGCAGCTCGCCGATCGCTGCAGCTGTACACAGCCCATCTGTAAATAGCCCATCCAACTACATACCTCATCCCCATATTGTTTTTATTTACTTTTTTTGCTCTTTTGCAAACCAGTATTTCTACTTGCACATCAATGACTACAGTGTTCATTTGCTCAATGTTAATTACTTCGCTACTATGGGCTATTTATTGCTTTACCTCCTTACTCCATTTGCACACACTGTATATAGATGTTTCTATTGTTATTGACTGTACTTTTGTTTATCCCATGTGTAACTCTGTGTTGTTCTTTTTGGCACACTACTTTGCTTTATCTTGGCCAGGTCGCAGTTCTCAATGAGAACTTGTTCTCAACTGGCCTATCTGGTTAAATAAAGATGAAATAATACATTTTTTCAAATAGTTAAATAAAGGTGAAATTTAAAAAAGAAAACTATTATTATTATTCTGAGTAAGCTATCATTTCATACCCACCGTGCATTTCAAAACATAGGCCTAAAATGTTTGTGTTGTACTGTGTGTGTGTGTGTGTGTGTGTGTGGCTGTTTTCATATTGAAAAAAAGTGTGCACATTTGGGCTTAATGAAACACCTTCAGGCCTTTCTATTCTTTCTTGCTTACTTGTACAAAAAGCTGTTAGCTGTTTGCCTACGCCGCTGGTCTAGCCTCTGACTATTGGTATAAAGTACAAATTCAGAGTTGTCACCCACGAGTAGCCATTTTTGTGGTTTTGGAAGGATATGTCATTTTACATGATGAGAGAAAGCTATGTAGGGTAGAGTGTCTCATTCCTATGTCCTGTATTATTAATTCTGAGGGGTTGCTGGCGGGAAGTTGGCATCGCAGTGAATGAGAACACGTAGGACAGACTTCCGTCCTGCTGGGTTGGAGAAAAGGAGGATGGAGATGATTAGAGACGCATCCCCCACACTTTTCCCCTCCAGCTAACTAGTCCTCCTCACCACCTCCTACTCATCCATTTGTTTTTCCATTCTCCAAAAAGACATCATGATGAAATAAGATTTTCTCATTTCAACGCTGAGATTGTTTAGTTCACATGTGTAAGATGCAGCACGGTGAAGGTTTCCTAAGCTAACTTCTTACTTTGCTTTGCTTTCCATGTCCATGCTACAGGTCCAATCAGAGTTACGTTGTATTAGAACTGTATCAAAAGTGAAGTCACTAAAAACAGTACATGTGGCCTGTAAACAAATCACCGCCCAATGTACTACTGAATGTGGCCAGCAGATGTAATTTCTTTTAGTTTGTGATTTCTAATTGCAGTTGAGAAACTTCAATCTGACCTTTGAGGCTTGCCGTAGGAGCTTGGGCTGTTAACTCCATGCCGTCATCTGGTCTGTCCATTAGAAGCAGCTCCAAAGACCCATAATCTTATCACAGTTTGCCTGCTGTATTCAAACTTTTCAATAATCACACAAGGGAATAAGGCTCTGTCAAGTCGGAATGATTTACATTACATGTATAATACATGTATACATGTATAATGCAGCATTGTACATGTTAATTTAGTCCAGAGGCTGTAATGTTTACAAAGCATTTAGGGTATGTCTGCATAGTCAAAGCTGATAGTTTGGCAATGATTACAGTGTTGTATGGGTTATTTGGCCAGTATATGTGGAGTTGCTTTACTGCCAGGACATGAGAAACTCTACTGCTCCAAGCAAAGACACACACACACACACACACATGATACACACAGTCAGACAAACATATAGTGGCACTTACAGTGCATTTGGAAAGTATTCAGAACCCTTGACTTTTGCCACATATATTCCAAAATGGATCAAATCAAAAAATTGCTTCATCAATCGAAACACAATAATCCATAATGACAAAGTGAACACATGTTTTCAGATTTTTTTTTCTAATTTATTAAAAATAAAAAACAGAAATACCTTATTTACATAAGCATCAGACCCTTTGCTATGAGACTCGAAATTCAGCTCAGGTGCATCCTGTTTCCATTGATAATCCATGACATGTTTCAACAACTTGATTGGAGTCCACCTGTGGTAAATTCAATTGATTGGACATTATTTGGAAAGGCACACACCTGTCTATATTAGGTCCCACAGTTGACACTGCATGTCAGAGCAAAAACCAAGCCATGAGGTCAAAAGAATTGCCCGTAGAGCTCCGAGACAGGATTGTGTCGACGCACAGATCTGGGGAAGGGTACCAAAACAGTTCTGCAGCATTGAAGGTCCCCAAGAACACAATGGCCTCCATAAATCTTAAATGGAAGAAGTTTAGAATCACCAAGACTCTTCCTGGCCAAACTAAGCAATCGGGGGAGAAGGACCTTGGTCAGGGAGGTGATCAAGAACCCGATGGTCACTCTGACAGAGCTCATCTGTGCATATGGGAGAACCTTCGAGAAGGACAACCATCTCTGCAGCACTCCACCAATCAGGCATTTATTGTAGACTGGCCAGATGGAAGGCACCTAAAGGACTCTCAGACCATGAGAAACAAGATTCTCTGGTCTGATGAAATCAAGATTGAACTCTGGTCTGAATGCCAAGCATCACGTCTGGAAGAAACCTGGCACCATCCCGAAGCATGGTGGCGGCAAAATCATGCTGTGGGGATGTTTATCAGTGGCAGGGAAAATAATCTAGAGCATTCAGGACCTCAGACTGGTTCCACTTCAAACAGGACAATGATCCTACGCACACAGCCAAGACAATGCAGGAGTGGCTTCGTGACAAGTTTTTGAATGTCCTTGAGTGGCCCAGCCAGAGCCCGGACTTGAACCCTATTGTACATCTCTGGAGAGACCTGGAAATAGCTTTGGAGCGAGGCTCTCCATCCCACCTGACAGGGCTTGAGAAGATCTGCAGAGAAGAATGGGAGGAACTCCCCAAATACAGATGTGCCAAGCTTGTAGAGTCATACCAAAGAAGACTTGAATCTGTAATCGATGCCAAAGATGCTTCAACAAATTACTGAGTAAAGAGTCTGAATACCTATGGAAATTTGATATTTCAGTTTTTATTTGTAATAAATTAATTTTTGCTTTGTCATTATGGGGTATTGTGTGTAGATTGATGAGGGAAATAAACTATTGAATCAATTTTAGAATAAGGCTGTAATGTAACAAAATGTGGAAAAAGTCAAGGGATCTGAATACTTTCCGAATGCACTGTACAATATCCATAGCAAATTACACTTTAGTGCAGCACTTTGATTACAAAACAGAGTAAATGAGGGCAATGGTATGGAAAGGATTTCTGTCTGATGAGGAACAAAATGAGGCCAAAGCTGTAGACGACTAGATAATGGAAGACGAGCGTACTGTACTTGACTGAGGTAAAATATAAATCATTCACATTAACTTTAGTAAAAATGGGCCCATCTCTCCCCCTCTCTCTGTCTTGAAGATCCCTTTTAACCTGTAGCTACTTCATAATTCATGCCCTCTCTCCTATGGAGAGGTGGAATGATGTACCTCATGTATTTATCCACCATCCTATGATTGATAAAGATTACCCTAGTAAGTAATGTCACTAGAATTGACAACTGAATGTACAGATGAATAAAGAAAACACCTCATGACTGGTTCTAGAAAGCGTGTGAAGACAAGTATAAATCTGGCCAATTTATCAGTTATAAATCAAGCCAGTGTTTGTAAAGCAGAGATGCATGCTTTCATTTGTGAAATGTCAAGCATAATGGCTGGGTTTACACCACAGCATGCAACATGCAGAGAAACATCTATTATTCATCTCAAATGTACTTTACCAGCAACAATATGTGACAAAGAATGACGTTACATCCTCTTGTGTTAAAAACTAAAAACAAGGTTTAAAGTGAGAATGAGCTTTTACATGGAAGGTGATTATGCATCATTATTATACAACATTATAATTAAGCAATAAGGCCCGAGGGGGTTGTGGTATATTGCCAGTATACCATGGCTAAGGGCTGTTTTGCATTATCTACTCCAAATATCTACTCTGTACTTGTTTAGAATTATCTACTATAAATATGGCATTATTCCACTATTTCCATCAGTTTGAATCCCTTTCAAGGGGGGACTTTTATTTCGAAGATGAAACGCAAATTCCACTATTGGAACTATTGGAACTAGTGGCTATTCCTTATTGTGGCTAGCTTCACACAGGTGTGCGCGGCAGTTTGGAAAAATATCCAACACATGGCAGAGTTGTTAGTTTGGCAATGTCGATTAGCACATATGTGGATTAAAATGCCAAGAAGACTGTAGAAGGAGCGTATGGTGTCCACAGATGAATTTATAAGCAAAAATGTCCGTTGAAATCGGTACCAGAACTACGCAGGTGTCCTAAACAGGGAACTTTACATCTAAGATGTTTACTAAAGAAAGAACGGTCAAAATATCTATTCTAGGAGGCGAACCGACAATGTTCTAATCCACGGGCGGGAATACTAACCATTCCGCAACAAATCCTGCTCCAAAAATGTTGACTTCGAAATATTATCTAAATGTCTTGAAGTGTTCATTCCAAAATTATTGCACGTTTATTTGTCTTGCTTGTTGAAAATATAATAGTCTTAAACAGTTGATTTGTTAAAAACAGACTCATTTAATCAAGTAGGTAACCAAATTAGCAAGAGTTTGCTTTGATTTTGACTGCATGCTGCTGGCTGGCTGGGCTGGTTGCAACCTGATCTCATAGCATTTCGTATTCTGTATGTAAATCCCAGATCCTTAATTTAGTATGATATGTTACGTTTCGTATGGTGTGTATTAATTTATGGATGTCCATAATCCATTTCTCATCATATGTTACGAATTACAATTCTTATGGCATGTTAAGTATTTGCAATTTGTATGATCTGTTATAGATTTTAATTTGTACAATATGTATGATATGTCTAGGCTAGTTAGGGTTAAGGTTAGTGTTAGGAGTTATGTTAAACGGTTAAGAGAAGGGTTAGCTAGCATGCTAAGTAATTGCAAAGTAGCTAAAAAGTAGTAAGTATGGTATTTGCAATGTTGGTAATTAGCTAAAATGCCAAAGTGGTCCATGATGAGATTAGAACACTCAACCTTTGGGTTGATAGACATTTGTGTTATCACCCATCTGTCCACTGTGACATATACTTAAGTATCAAAAGTAAATGTAATTGCTAAAATATACTTAATTATCAAAAGTAAACATATTACTTCACGTTCCTTTTGTTAAGCAAACCAGACAGCCAATGTTCTTGTTTTTTATTTACTGAGAGCCAGGGGCTCTCTCCAACACTCAAATAACAAATAACACAACACCATCACAAATAATATACATACGAAGCACCAGCGGTGTTCGCTTGATAAGTGTGTGAATTGAACCATTTTCCTGTCCTGCTAAGCATTCAGAATGTAACAAGTACTTGTGGGTGTCAGGGACAATGTATGGAGTAAAAAGTACATTATTTTCTTTAGGAATGTAGTGGAGTAAAAGTAAACGTTGTCAAAAAAGATAAACAGTAAAGTACAGATAGCTCCAAAAATGACTTAAGTAGTACTTCAAAGTATTTTTACTTCAGCACTTTACACCACTGGCTGTGACTTCAGCCATGATACCTCTCAAAGTGATGTTGTCTGAAAAACTATCCATAGAATAAAAGGCAAAGGATGTGGTGCATGTCTGAATGGAATGTGCTTTAATATTATGTCCAGTGTCCAATGTCCATGCATTTTGTCCAGATTTCATCTGCTCTTGACCTCCACTCAAAAAATAGGGTTTGGGGTTTTACGTTTCTTTCTGGGGGTTTACATAGCTTCACTACCGTATAAATCTATGATGCCTGGGCATGAGTGTGAGGACTTGTGGCATGGAGAGAGCAGCGTGACCCAGTAGCAGATGGGCCCACTCACTGATGCTGAGTTGAACAGTGTTTCTCGGCGATACCACAGACAAAGGCTCACAAACCTGCCTTGTAGTCAATGTGGCAGTGAGCTGAACCAACATAATCATTTTTATTACCTAAGATTTAACCGTCTGTAGCTCTCCTCTCTCCATTTCTCTCTCTCTCTCAAACCCTCTCTCCCTTCTTCTCTCTCCATTCTTCTTCATCTTCTCTATCTCCAACTCTCCCTTCTTCTCTCTCTCTAACTCTCTCCATTCTTCTTCTCTCTCTTCAACTCTCCCTTCTTCTCTCTCTCCCACTCTCTCTCTCTCTTCTTTCTCTCTGTTCTTCTCTCTCTCCAACACTCTCCCTTCTTCTTCCTCTCTCTCACCCTTCCTCCATCTCTTTTTGTCTATCTCTCTGAAAGGAATGAGTAGTGGGAAGCGGCCAAGCGGCCAATGTTCCTCTCGTTGCCTCCTGTTTATACACTAATAGGATTTACTCTGAGGCTTATTTTCCGCTCCTTGTCTTCCGTCCTGGAATGGAGTCCTCCGCAGCCAACAGTGCAGGTGGTGGGCAGTAAATTATACATGCTGCCCTCCAAGCACTTCAGCATGAGGGAGGGGGGTCCCCAAAAAAGCCTCCGCCCTGAACACCCCCACCACAATCCTCCCTAACTCCTACTCCCACCATCTTCCTCCCCATCCCTTTCTCCTCCTCCCCATCCCTCCCTCCTCCACTCCCTCCCTCCTCTTCCTCCCCTCCTCCTTTCCATTCCTCCACTCCATCCCTCCCTCCTCCACTCCATCCCCCTTTCTATTCCTCCCTCCTCCTCCTCTCATCCCTCTCCTCATCCACTCCATCCTTCCCTCCTCCTGTCTATTCCTCCCCTCCTCTCCATCCCTCTTCTACACCATCCCTCCTCTCCATCCCTCTTCCTCCTCTCCATCATCCCTCCTTCCTCCTCTCTATCCCTCCCTTCTCCTCTCCATCCCTCCCTCCTCCTCTCCCTCCCTCCCTCCCCTCATCCACTCCATCCATTCCTCTCTCCTCCTGTCTATTCCTACCTCCTCCCATCCTCCTCTTCATCCCTCCCCTCCTACACTTCTCTCTCCTCTCCATCCCTCTCCTCCTCCACTCCATCTCTCCCTCCTTCTCTCTATCCCTCCCCTCCTCCTCTCTATCCCTCCCTCTCTCTCTATCCCTCCCTCCTCACCTCCTCCTCTCTATCCCTCCCTCCTCTCCATTCCAACCTCCCTCCTCCTCTCCATCCCCCACTCACTCCATCCCTCCCTCCATCACTATTTCTCAAGCAATTTTTAAGCAGCTCAATAATGTTAAAGCATAGCAAACCATAGAAATAGAGAAATGATGCCATATACTTGTGACCTAGACGATCACCAGCATCCATCTGATTGGACAGGTCATCTCCCAGGAGCCAATCAGTCTTGATTTCCTATTTACCTTCTCCATCACTATTACAGGTAATGGAGAGGAGTATTTGGGGTCACAGAAAAGTGAAAACATTTGTCATATCGACCTGCACTGTTCTTACTGTCACATGGGAGAGAAATGCAGGAAAATAACCTGCATAAGATGGAGATGTTGTTGTTAGTTCAGTTAATCATTGAAATTGATCATTTCTACAGACAGACAGACCTGTGGATAGATAATATGGCAACAAACATTGTACAATAAAAAAGAGATTGGCAATCTTATATACAGTAATTACATACAGTAATTGGTCCAATTCAGTAGTTTATACCAGACCTCATATCATGAGAGCCTATGTTTGCCTTCCAAAATAAAACTCAACCTGTAGCAGTGTGACCCAGAAAGATCCCCACCCAAAGACCAGAAATCACCTTCAAAAGACACATCAGCTGGAGGACAAGAGGAAATGAGGGAGAACAGAAAAAAGAGAGTGATGATGCACCTGAAACACCCTAATTAGTGCATTACAGTCACTCTGTTTACATGTGAATCCAAAGTTCGACATTTCATTTCCTGAAAACCTGCCAATTACCGGCCTTGCAATCACTAAGGGAATAGGGCAGGGAAAAAACAAATAACATTGCTTTACTTTTTCAATACATGATACCATGCTTTAAAAGGGCCAGCCTGTTTTCTGATACCCAAATTAAAAGATTAGTAAAATCCCAGCTCGCAGTGACATTTAGAGAAAAACCGATGACTCCTTTGAATACAGATTAGTGTATACCTTTAAATACAACAGTGGTACCAACACGTAACATTCCAAAGGCAAATCTCATTCAAAGTGCTAGCAATTCCTCTAAGGGCTGTTTCCAAGAGATGACTTACACTACACTCTCAATGCATTCAGAGGTGTCACAGAAACTCAGAGACGTCCCGAGTCAATGACCTGAATGACACAACATATCCCAGTGCACCAAAGGAATGACAGCAGCAGCCTGGGTTTAGGCACAGAGCGGACAAACCCTTGTACAGAACGCTTCAGTGGAACACTTTCCAGGACGGGGACAGAACAGTGACTACATTTAGGAGCAGTGGGCTGGACCATAACTCACTCTCTCTCTCTCTCTCTCTCTCTCTCTCTCTCTCTCTCTCTCTCTCTCTCTCTCTCTCTCAGCTCACTTTGTCTCTTTATTCTCTGACAGGACCTACAGCGCCAGGCAGTGCTGACTCTCTCCATTACAAAGGGGATGGTCGAATGCATATTCTATGTGTCTTTCAGGTCTCAATGGGCTGCAGATAGACCTCTGGAAAAGAGAAAGGCCTATCTGTGATTTATTCTGCTGTAGACTACATGGTCACTACAGCATGAAAATGCACATGCAACATGCACAGGCAAGGCAGTATTTATGCATAGTAGAATAGGTTGTGAGTAAAAGGTACAGGAGTAATGCGCGCGCACACACACACACACACACACCTAGGATACTAACAGTGAATAAAACGCTATTTAACACATGTGCACAAACAAACACACACACGGCCAACTCAGCATGTATAAAGTACCAACACAGCCACACATACACATGTACACACACTTGCACAAAGTGAACTGGACGGCAGCAGCATCATGCATAGTATACTGCTGGCTGATGTGTTTTCAGACATTTTCATGTCCACTATCATCCCTGTGCCCAAGAAAGGGAAAGTAACTGAACTGAATGACTACTGACCCATAGCACTCACTTCCGTCATCATGAAGTGCTTTGAGAGGTTAGTCAAAGACCAGGTCACCTCCTCCCTCCTCGACACACCCAACCCTCTCCAATTCTCCTACCTCCAACAGATCCACGGATGACGTAATCACCATGGACCTGCACACTAACCTCATCCACCTGGACAAAAGGAATGCATATGTGAGGATGCTGTTCATCGACTACAGCTCTCCATTCAATACCATAGTGCACTCTAAGCGCATCACAAAGCTCAAGGCCCTGGGACTGACCTCCTCCCTATGCCACTGGGTCCTGGACTTCCTGAAGGGCCGCCCCCAGGTGGTGAAGGTAGGTAACATTACCTCCTCGACACAGATTCTCAACACATGGGCCCCACAAGTGTGCGTCCTCAGTACCCTCCTGTAATCCCTGTATACCCACGACTGCGTGGCCTCACACAGTTCCAACTCCATCATTAAGTTAGCTGACTACACAACAGTAGTATGCCTGATTACCAACAACAATGAGACGGCTAAAAGAGAGGAGGTAGGCACCCCTTACGGTGTGGTGCCAGGTAAACAACCTCTCCCTCAACGTCAGCAAAACAAAGGAACTGATTGTGGACTTCAGGAGGAACCAGGCTTGGCACGCCCCCATCCTCATCAACAAGGCCGACATGGAGAAGGTCATAAATGTCAAGTTCCTTGGCGAACACATCTCAGAGGAGCTGAAATGGTCAAATCACACGGACACTGTGGTGAAAAATGCACGACAACGACTCTTCAATCTCAGGAGGCTGAAGAAATGCGGCCTGTCCCAGAGGGCCCTCAGTGTTCTACAGGAGCACTATCGAGAGCATAATGTCAGGCTGCATCACAGCCTGGCATGGTAGCTCCACCACTGCCGATCGTAAGGCTCTACAGAGGCTGGTATGGTATGCTCAGCCGAACGCACCATTGGGTGCACACAGCCTGCCCTCCAAGACATCTACAATACCAGGTGTAGCAGGAAGGCCAAGAAGATAATCAGAGACCTCAGCCAAAATCTAATTTAAATCTAATCGACTCTCACTACAGGCTAACTACTCTTTAACAACAATGCAGTTTGTCATGCAAATCTACACAGCCCCTCGGCAGTGCAGCTCTGTGTATTAGCACACGATGTTATCGTAAACCCTCCATACTATACAATCCACCATCAATGCACAATAAGCAGCCTGACCAAGCCAGTCCCAGAAACATCCAGTATAATTATAGGAATAGTGTTAGACATGGATTAAATGAAAGGGTGAAATGTACACCACGGCTGTGACCTCACTTAGCTGATTGAAGCAGTTCCGTGTCTGCAGGCCTATCAAAGAGCTTATGACGGATTCAAAATAACCATTGGGTAATTAACAGGCCTGGAAAAGATGACATAATCATTCTCCTCACTACACCCAGGAAATAGACATAAAAACACAAACAAATCCATTATGAGGATTTACCTACGGTTATTAAACCACAGGCCGGGACAATAATGGTCAAAGACCAGCTTTCCATCATGTTTAGAGCGTTGTGAATAATGAGTTGTCATAAGTGGGGAATCTAGTGGGGATATTGCATTGGCCACGCCAATACTCTAAAAGCAGCTATCATTTGATCCTTTGGCACGTGTAGTAAAGGAAGGTGAAAGTGAACCTTACAGTTATTGGAGGAGGGTTTTCTAAGTCTATGTGCTTAGAGCAATTCATTTCTTCTTGACTTTTCCCTTGGGAGGAGTTGATGTAAATGGAGTTGCAGTAGTGGGTGTTGGGGGGTATTGGTACAAAGCCCTCAACAAATTACTGCATCTCAACTCGGTGAATAAAATAGACCCTCATCTGCCGCAGAAATAACTAACTAACTTGTCATTGATCTGATTGTTTGTAAATTTGAGTCATGCACAGGGCTCAACCC
This sequence comes from Oncorhynchus kisutch, assembly GCF_002021735.2. NCBI lineage: Eukaryota > Metazoa > Chordata > Actinopteri > Salmoniformes > Salmonidae > Oncorhynchus > Oncorhynchus kisutch. The sequence continues at coordinate 73,967,907 of NC_034177.2, read as the reverse complement.
CTTTTTAGAATTGACCTGAATCTATATCAGTCTTGACGTGAAGGATGTCACCTAACCCAAACCTCATCATCCAGTGATCAACTTCATGCTAATATGGAAGCTCTCATCACCTTAGTCCCTCTAGATCACAGAGAAAGGTATTCTAATGCAACAGCTGTTTTTCCTCTTACCCTCCTACGGATCTTCTCCTTCACTTTTCTTCTTTTCCTCATGCCTACCCTTTTCCTTTCCTAAGCACTCCTCCTTCACATCCGCTCATTCTTATTCTGATCATTGTTCTCTTCACACTTCTGCCCAGCCCTGCCTGTCTCTTCCTCCCTGGCGGTACACTGGCAGGGTCCTTAGTGGCAGTCACAGGGTGAATGTGAACAAAACAGCAAAGCAAAGGTCAACATGACCCTACTGCCACTCAACCATCCACTCATCTCACACACACCACAGTTCCGGGAAGGCTCATCGATCCTGGTGCCTCATCGACCGGTAAGCCCCGAGTTCCAAAACACCCCCAATCAACAATAAATAAATAGCACTGCTAGTGTGGAAATAGTGACTTGGTAAGCTACACTGCTCAAAGAAATAAAGGGAACACTAAAATAACCTATCCTAGATCTGAATGAATGATATATTCTTATTAAATACTTTTTTCTTTACATAGTTGAATGTGCTGACAACAAAATCACACAAAAATTATCAATGGAAATCAAATTTATCAACCCATGGAGGTCTGGATTTGGAGTCACACTCAAAATTAAGTGGAAAACCACACTACAGGCTGATCCAACATTGATGTAATGCCCTTAAAACAAGTCAAAATGAGGCTCAGTAGTGTGTGTGGCCTCCACGTGCCTGTATGCTCTCCCTACAACGCCTGGGCATGCTCCTGATGAGGTGGCAGATGGTCTCCTGAGAGATCTCCTCCCAGACCTGGACTAAAGCATCCGCCAACTCCTGGACAGTCGGTGGTGCAATGTGGCGTTGGTGGATGGAGCGAGACATGATGTCCCAGATGTGCTCAATTGGATTCAGGTCTGGGGAACGGGCGGGCCAGTCCATAGCATCAATGCCTTCCTCTTGCAGGAACTGCTGACACACTCCAGCCACATGAGGTCTAGCATTGTCTTGCATTAGGAGGAACCCAGGGCCAACCGCACCAACATATGGTCTCACAAGGGGTCTGAGGATCTCATCTCGGTACCTAATTGCAATCAGGCTACCTCTGGCGAGCACATGGAGGGCTGTGCGGCCCCCCAAAGAAATGCCACCCCACACCATGACTGACCCACCGCCAAACCGGTCATGCTGGAGGATGTTGCAGGCAGCAGAACGTTCTCCACGGCGTCTCCAGACTCTGTCACGTCTGTCACATGTGCTCAGTGTGAACCTGCTTTCATCTGTGAAGAGCACAGGGCGCCAGTGGCGAATTTGCCAATCTTGGTGTTCTCTGGCAAATTCCAAACGTCCTGCACGGTGTTGGGCTGTAAGCACAACCCCCACCTGTGGACGTCAGGCCCTCATACCACCCTCATGGAGTCTGTTTCTGACCGTTTGAGCAGACACATGCACATTTGTGGCCTGCTCGAGGTCATTTTGCAGGGCTCTGGCAGTGCTCCTCCTTGCACAAAGGCGGAGGTAGCGGTCCTGCTGCTGGGTTGTTGCCCTCCTACGGCCTCCTCCACGTCTCCTGATCTACTGGCCTGTCTCCTGGTAGCGCCTCCATGCTCTGGACACTACGCTGACAGACACAGCAAACCTTCTTGCCACAGCTCGCATTGATGTGCCATCCTGGATGAGCTGCACTAGCTGAGCCACTTGTGTGGGTTGTAGACTCCGTCTCATGCTACCACTAGAGTGAAAGCACCGACTGCATTCAAAAGTGACCAAAACATCAGCCAGGAAGCATAGGAACTGAGAAGTGGTCTGTGGTCACCACCTGCAGAACCACTCCTTTATTGGGGGTGTCTTGCTAATTGCCTGTTGCCTGTCCACCTGTTGTCTATTCCATTTACACAACAGCATGTGAAATTTATTGTCAAAAGTAACTGAATATTGTCAGAAGTGTGATTGACTTGGAGTTACATTGTGTTGTTTAAGTGTTCCCTTTATTTTTTTGAGCAGTGTATAATAATAAATCATCATAGACTAAGCAGCAGGAATGTCCAGTGTAGAACAACCAGTAGGTTCCCGTTGAAAGGTATTTGGGCTCACCATCAATCAGCCTGGATCCCCAGTAGATCTTTGTGTTGTTGTCATATTTTAAGTCTTCTGCATTGATTTGTTTGGCATGCAGCCAGAAATAAAAAATCTGTTGTCTTCTCTTATACTTTCAGAGCTGGGAAATTATCGCCTGCTGTAACAGTAGATGTCCTTTATTAACAGAAAATGGCTTTTTTATTCATGTTTTGATGATAAGCAACGACTCTGAATTAGGACGAGAAAAGAAAACACATTTCTAAATAGAAGTCAACTCACTTTTATCGTGCAAAAATCACTTCAGTATTAACTTAAAGCTAGAATCTGCAGTTTAAACAATGACAAAGCAGTGAACCTGCTTTGGAACCCGCAGTGAACCCGCTTTGGAACCCGCAGTGAACCTGCTTTGGAACCCGCAGTGAACCCGCTTTGGATCCCGCAGTGAACCCGCTTTGGAACCTGCAGTGAACCTGCTTTGGAACCCGCAGTGAACCTGCTTTGGAACCCGCAGTGAACCTGCTTTGGAACCTGCAGTGAACCCGCTTTGGAACCCGCAGTGAACCCGCTTTGGAACTCTGTTTTAGTAAAAAGCTGAGGAATGGGCTTGGAGAGATGTAACCACTCTCAAATTCATAGACAGAGCTATGGATACTATGTCACACCCTGGCCATAGAGAGGCTTTTTATTCTCTATTTTGGTTAGGCCAGAGTGTGACTATGGGTGGGCATTCTATGTCCTTTTTTCTATGTTTTGTATTTCTATGTCTTGGCCTGGTATGGTTCTCAATCAGGGACAGATGTCTATCGTTGTCTCTGATTGAGAACCATACTTAGGTACCCTTTTCCCCCACCTGTTTTGTGGGAAGTTAATTTTGACTTTGTTCAGGGCACATTTGACTTTGTTCAGCCCAAAGCGTCACGGTTTTGGTTTTGTTCTTTGTTTTGTCCCCGTCATTTTTAAATAAAGAAAATTTACGCTTACCATGCTGCACCTTGGTCCAGTCCTTCAGCCAGCCATGACATACTAGGACTGACCATCCATGATATCAAAATGATAGTTTTAACCATGTTTCAAGGCTATAGTATATATACAGAGTGTTTGTTAATATTTACATGCTTTACAAACGCTGGAGTAAAACAAGGTTATATTTTGGGTTCTGATGGGACACGACAGTTGAACTAAGCTCATGAGGCATGTATCAGTTATATTCTTCAAGAATCAATGGGTATTACTATTTGTGCACTTCTGTAACGGAGTAACTATTCTATTCCAAGACCATTGTAAAAGGATGCAGTGGACTAAATGGCTGTAGCAGATCCCTAGCTATTAGGTTAATTTCATGAGGGTTCCATTCTCTTTCACAGTGCATGGAAACATCATTCAATACCACCATCATGGCCTTGGCAAATATATTAGTATCCAGTTCATTAATCATCCACTAACATTTAGTTTGCCTAGCTGAACATTCAGTCCAATTCAATCGAATCAACAATCACTTACAACACCTCTAACAAAAGCTTCAACATAAGCCAATTACTCCTCGTTTAAGTTACCATTATGTTGGGGAGGGGAGGCATGTAAAAGTTTTATAATTGTTCACCACTCTCCTTCTATGCCATTCTGTATGTCTGACAAGGTCGATATTCTCTTTGGCAACTTCTCTAAGCCTTTAATACTGTTGTGTTCTCCTCGGGTTATATACAGCTAACTGCCAAAATAAAGGAAACACTTCCGTAAATGAGGCATACGAAGTATACCGAATAAAAACATAAATGCAACATGCAACAATATCTAAGATTTTACTGAGTTACAGTTCATTTAAGGAAACCACTGCCCAGTCATGTGAACTCCTAATCTATGGAGTTCACATGATTGGGCAGTGGCACAGCCACGGGTGGGCCTAAGAGGGCATAGGCCCACCCACTTGGCAGCCAGGCCCACCCACTGTGGAGCCACGCCTGTGTAGTCAAGCCCATCCAATCAGAATTTGTTTTTCCCTACTAAAGGGCTTTATTACAAATAGAAATACTCCTAGAAAGGCAACGACTAGAAATAGAAATACTAGAAATAGTACTCCACATTTTAAAGTGGCCTTTATTGTATTTTTTTTTTGCTCATGAAACATGGAACTAACACTTTACATGTTGCGTTTATATTTTTGTTCAGTGTATATTGAAAGCCGGTGCTTCCACAAAGGCATAGTTGTTGAGTTAATTAAGCAATTAACATCCCCTCATGCTTAGGGTCATGTATAAAAATGCCCAGTTTCCCATTATTTTTGCTACCATGGCTAGAAGATGTGATCTCAGTGAGTTTGAAATAGGGATATCCGTGGAGCATAGATGGTTTAAAGGGTGTGTGTGTGTGTGTGTGTGTGTGTGTGTGTGTGTGTGTGTGTGTGTGTGTGTGTGTGTGTGCGTGTGTGTGTGTGTGTGTGTGTGTGTGTTTTAAAAATGTTTATCCCAGCCCCCATCCCCACAGGAGGCCTCTTACCAGGCCCGTCATTGTTTGGGTTTGGGTTACAGTTTAGGGTTGCGGCTAGGTGTGTGTGTGTGTCTCAGTCACCAGATCTCAGCCCAATTGAACACTTCTGGGAGATTCTGGAGCAGTGCCGGAGACAGCATTTTTTAACAAAACGCCAAATGATGGAATTAGTCATGGAAGAATGGTGTTGCATCCCTCCAACAGAGTTCTAGACACGACACATTGAAGCTGTTCTGGCTCGTGGAGGCCCAGCACCCTATTAAGACACTTTATGTTGATATTTCCTTTATTTTGGCAGTTACCTGTATGATGTATTGTTATGATGTCAGCTGTTGGGTAACATCATATTTGAACCAAGGGGCCAGGGTTCCGGTCTACAGTAGAAGAACAGTTTTGACTGCTCCTGCAGTTTCGAGTCAATACTGCAGTTTAGCTGGCCCAGAAAGACAATTTCCATTGACGGCCACATAGAAAAGTCAGGTTAGAAAATTCCTAAAAAGACACTTTAGTCATCACCTTTGTGTACATTTTTTGAGATGTTGAATTATTCAAATAATTGTTGCTGAGGTCGATTTCTTCCCCCCATCACTCACAGACGAAGATATTAACGTTTTATATTCATCCAATGTCTGCCATGTTTGTGGATGACATCATCGCTGCTCGCGCTGCTCCCTGTGCGCACTGAGTGCTAGCGCGCATGTGATGTTGGTCCGTATAAACTAGACGCAACCTGGATATAGACGGTGGGCATGAGTAGAGTACCTTGAAAACAACGGTCGGAAATTTTGGATGCAGTCTCCAGTTGGTATTATACCTCAGTGATTTGAACGGCACGACTGACTATGCAAGCTACAGGAGACAAGCACTTTTAGCACTGTGAAGCTGTAGATGTGAATCAACAACATTAAAAAGTGAGACTCAATCTATCCACATTCTAAAGCTGATTATCTGCATCTGAGAAAAGAGATTTAAGTTAATAATCACCAGTCTGAACTTTGACTCAATACTTACATGTAACTAAGAATGCAATAGATACAACAAACTATGCAAACAAGAAAATTGAAAGAATTTTTCAACAGCCTGCAAGTCTTTAACCATGATAAGAATATAAACACCCTCATGCCATCAGAAACCACAAAGCTGAAATGGTGTCCCCAACCCTCCGGTCCTAAGCAATTAGATATAACAGCAAAGCAATCGATACAAAAAAATATTCTGCCGGGTCACTTACCTTCCTGCACTGCTTGAAATGGGTTGTTAGCCTCAATAGATTTTACAGAGTGGGTGATTTTTTCACTTTGTAGAATGTCGTCGTTGAGACTTAGGTCAGAAATGGCAAGTTGGAAAATTTCGTCATCCCTTCCAGCGTTTTCCTCAAATATGGCACCTGTTGGAGCAAAATAAATCAATATAGGCTCACTTATTTTGTGGGAAAATAAACTGTGAACTGTGCCCATGTTTTTTTCATTCACCAACAGGTTTACTCGATCCAGCAGAGTATCTATCCATTTTTAAATTATGGTGCAGTTTACACTGAACCACCTTATCGATTGCTCTTTGTGGTATATGCGCTATTTGGATGCCTAAATAAATATTATTAATGCTACATATTTACTGTAGGCATAGTGGCTAACCTTGTCAAAAGATCTTGATAATCACTCTAGCGCATGTGCAAAACAAATACCTTTCCAGACATGGATCTTTGGTTAGGTCTTTTGCCTATTTATTAGCAGCAAAGATCAATCATAGAACAGTGGAGTGCGGCAGAGTCACAAGCTCTGGCTGTGTAGTAGCCTACAGATGTGGAAACTGTCAATGGGATTTATTTCACATATGGACCTGTGAGTAGGCAGGGCAAACCCGTTTTTGGTGATTTCTGCTATATAATCAAAATAAATCAATCACAGCATGTTTTTGGACTCATTCAGCAGTTTTTACCTGATTAAGTACAATACCATTGGAAATGTATGTTGAAAGTTTAATTTATATTCCTAAAACTGCAGTTGAACATGATTCTGTCACTGCTTCTTGCAAACATTTTGATAAGTAGCCCAATGTCAAAACACAGTTTTAAAGTGTCCAAATCAATAACCAATATGCAGAAACAGTTCATGATGTATTGAAAACCTAAACATAAAATGCACTATCTACAGAACACATGCATGTGCAACAATTGTAATCATATTGCTTGTATTTGTACAAGGGGCATATGCACCGTTTTTACATCACTGGTTAGAGGACAACCTACAGAACACAGTCAGCTATGTTTTAGGATGTTGCATTTTGATGCAGGGGTCACCAAAACAGAAAGAGAGATGCAACACTGTTTTGTCAATCACTCCTATCGATTATCGCATTGAAATCAATTAACCGAGAGGGGGGAGATAAGGTGCACGTCCTGTTAAAACTAACACACCTAAAAAAAAACACAGAATCTGGGAATAATGTGTACATCATTGTTTAGAGGACAATTTGTAGAAGACAGCTAGCTACAGTTTGGAGTGTTGCATTTTGATTGAAGTGGGTCACCAACACGATAAGTGTAATGCAACACTTTTAGATTTATATTTTGGAAAGTCAGATGAAGATTCCGGGATACTGCCATCACACAAACCACTTTTTATGTTAGTTAACTTTAATGAATCTTGACACAGCAGGGCCGGACTACTACCACCCCCCCAAAAAGGTTTTTGGTGTTGCCAGTTTAAAGCTAATTTTGTGCAATTCTACACATTTTGCCAGCAGCATACCACCCTGCATATCACTGCTGACTTGCTTCTGAAGCTAAGCAGGGTTGGTCTTGGTCAGTTCCTGGATGGGAGACCAGATCGTAAGAGTTAACCCTGGTGTCCTGGCTAAATTCCCAATCTGGCCCTCAAACCATCACGGTCACCTAATAATCCCCAGTTTACAATTGGCTCATTCATCCCCTGTAACTATTCCCCAGGTCGTTGCTGCAAATGAGAATGTGTTCTCAGTCAACTTACCTGGTAAAAAATAATGGATAAATATAAAAATTATATGATATCTGGGGTCTAACCCCCTCCTGCCCTGAGGCATGTTCCCTGCTGTAATCTGGCCCTGCCAGGTGGTATTGGATATCAGCAGTGAAAAATGTTGGTTGCTATTTAAGTGATAGTTTGACTGTCAAATATGTGACCCCCAAAAATGTTCATGCCATTTGAGAGTTAGAAAATGAACCCAGCCTGTGACAAAATCAATAGTACCAAACCAAAGATATTGATCTGTTTAAAGCAATTGATAGTCATAGTGATGACTATAAACTTTTATACTGATATCGCCAATCTGAGGTAAGAATTGTGTGCAATTCCACTAAATTTTATGGGGTGGAAATGCAAGCTTGTGTACTGTAAGGTAGTAATACAAACTGTCCACATTAGGGAAATTAGCGCAACATAAAATAATGCTATATTGCAAAATAATTCAACATGTCATTTTAAGATGATGGTATATGTTGCCCACTCAAAAACGATTTAAACAATTACATATGTCAGTGCCTTTAAAAAGTATTCATACCCTTGACAATTTCACATTTTGTTGTGTTACAGCCTGAATTCAAAATGTATTAAATATACGTTTTTCTCACCAGTCTACACACGATACCCTATAATGACAAAGTGAAAACATGTTCTTAGTCATTTTTCTAAATTTATTGAAGATGAAATGCAGAAATATCTTATTTACATAAGTATTCACACCCCTGAGTCAATCCATGTTAGAATCACTGCCAGTGAAGGTGATTCTAACATGGATTGACTCAGGGGTGTGAATACTTATGTATTCACTTATGATTACAGCTGTGAGTCTTTCTGGGTAAGTCTCTAAGAGCTTTGCACACCTGGATTGTAGAATATGTTTTCATTTTACATTTCTTCAAGCTCTGTCAAGTTGGTTGTTAATAATTGCTAGACAGCCATTTCCAAGTTGTGTCATATTTCAAGCAGAAATAAGTCAAAATAAGTCAAAAATTTTCCACTCAGGAACATTCAATGTCTTCTTGGTAAGCAACTCCAGTGTATATTTGGCCTTGTGTTTTAGGTTATTGTCCTGCTGAAAGGTGAATTTGTCTCCCAGTGTCTGTTGGAAAACAGACTGAACCAGGCTTTCCTATAAGATTTTGCCTCTGATTTTCCTGTTTCTTATCCTGAACAAATCTCCATAATCCCTGCCGATGACAAGCATACCCATAACATGATGCAGCCACCACCATGCTTGAAAATATGAAGAGTGGTACTCAGTGATGGGTGGTGTTGGATTTGCCCCAAACATAACGCATTGTATTTAGGACATTAAGTACATTTCTTTGCCACAATGTTGTTGATCCATCCCTGAGCGTTTTCCTTCCTCTCCAGCAACCAAGTTAGGAAAGAAGCCTGTATCTTTGTAGTAACTGGGTGTATTGATACACCATCCAAAGTGTAATTAATAGCTTCACCATGCTCAATGCTGCTTTTTTAAAACCTATTTACAATACATGTAGTTGCCCTTCTCTGTGAGACATTGGTAAACCTGCCTGGTCTTTGTGGTTGAATCTGTATTTGATATTCACTGCTCGACTGAGGGACCTTACAGATAATTGTATGTGTGGGATACAGAGATGAGGTAGTCCTAAAAAAAATCATGTTAAACACTATTATTGTACACAGAGTGAGTCCATGCAACTTATTATGTGACTTATTACGCAAATATGTACTCCTGAACTTATCTAGGCTTTCCAAAACAAAAGGGGTTGAATACTTATTGACCCAAGACATTTCAGCATTTTCCTAAATTTCTAAAAAATATAATTCCACTTTGACATTGTGGAGTATTGTGTGTAGGCCAGTGACACATCTCATATTTGAATGTAGGCTGTAACACAACAAAATGTGGAAAAAGTCAAGGCTCTGAATACTTTCTGAAGGCACTGTATTGCTCACTAATTTAACCATTTAGAGTTTAAAAATAGACTAGAACCTACATAGTGTCTGCAGCAGCCTAAACACTTGACGGCCCTAGTGAGAGCAATAATGCCTCGCTATTTTGTGCGACACACAATACATTTCACGACTTGGAAAGCGACAGTAAAGCGACTCAATTCACGTCCTATTGAACTGAGAGCAGAAGCGTGTTGTTTAGGAAAACATAGATATCTCTATGGAGGAGAATCTCAAGATGAAAAATGTACCTGTGGTTGACCACTATAGTTGCGTGTCAGTTGCAACTCTGGCTGATGTCTATTGAGGCCAGTGTATGGAGGTATCGCTGTAGTACAGTGGGTTACATACACACTAGTGTCTCTGAGTGAAATATTATGGGAAACCTACCAAAGAAAGTGATGCTTAGTGGCATGGTATATTCGGACAATGAAGGCACATTTAAGCAATTTAAGCCATTTACTGCGCGAGTGTAGCTTCGGTTAAGCTCCCTAGCACTATCTTTGAGAGAGCAAGATTGACAGCGAGAGAGAGAAAGAGACAGACGGACACAGACACACACTCACACATTAATCAAAGCGAGATAACCCAATAGCCACATCTAGAGACATCCCCACTTGAGATCAACCACAGATATTCCCAGAAACCAAGTGTTGCATAATACAGTAAAAAGTGGGATGATTAATTGTATTATCTGGGTCATCCGAGTTATCGGGGTTATTAGGGTCTATTAATATTAAAACCACACCGCAATTTCCCTGGAGAATGACCCAGAGGAGAGAGCGAGAGCACTTGCTGCTCCTATTTGGTAAGCAGTGCAATGTGAAATAATACATTATATGTAGGCCTATATACCGTATGGTAAGTACAAAGTAAAAGACACATTTAGGGTATGCAGCAGTAGCCTAATATTATACAAATGTGTAATAAACTCGTGTTTCGTCTTGTTCTTGAAAGGTGGTGCAACTACGCAACAGCATTATGATCAGTGTTGAGAATATGCCTATATGTTGAGAATATGCATATCCATTACTCTTGTAAAGAAATAGACTACCATATATTTGCACGCGTGTGTGTGTTTGAGTGAGCGAGCGAGAGAGAGAGAGGGAGAGGGGGGGGGGGGGGCTATGGAAGGTGTGGGATTTATCGTCGAGGTCGGGCATATCAATTCCATTTCAAACCAGGTTTTTCAAATGATTTAACTAGTGGTACTAAAGGCTATACTTCAGTTTAGCATGTATGCATGTATTTTGTGGAGATCGGGCATCAATGTAAATCCCGCAATCTATCTTTAACATTCTGTATCATCATGAGTTTATTCTGTCTCCACAATACAATGACAACTCGTGCTTTTTAGGTGCTGGAAAACTGGCAGATCAAACATCAAGCATATGTTGGCAGAAAAGCTCCCTCGAGGTTTAGGCTACACAATCCAATGTAATGACAGTATTGCATCTTTCACAATGAAAACCGATTGACAACCCATCTGTAATGCTATTGATATTGCGATCACGTTCCATTAAAAGTTAAGGCTTGTGGTCTGATTTAGGAGGGGGAGGGCATAACAATCCGTGAACCGCTCAAGTGACATTGATTCCTCAAAAGCTGATGGGGGGAAAAGGCACTGCTACTGGTGAAAATAAATGCAATTTCTTTGCTAAATGATTGACATTTAAGAAATCGATCCACTCTATTCACTTGTTAGCTAGACTTTCTCTGATAGCCTAAAAAAAAATGACGCCGGCGAATGTTTACATTTCCTACACCAAGATGGAAATAGGGTTATGTTCAGGAGACTATACCTTAAGTTAACATTGACTGGATCCAAACTTTCAGTTTACATCTGACGCAGTCAAACTAGATTATTTATTCCGCAAAACATCCCTGAGGCTGCCCTTCACGCGTTACAGTTACGTGCTTCGCATGCATTTGTCTCTGCTACACAGTGATGGTTCTAGATGTTTCTGCAGCACGTCTCACTAAAACCCGCGCATAGCTGTCCAGGGTCCTTACCAATATGAATGATGGAGTCCGCTCCGGCAGAATTGCATTGCAATATCCAGAGGGAAAGGCAGATCAACAGCAACTCCATTTCTGGCTTTTATCGAAGCAGCTCATCCAATTATGCAGACTTCCTCGGCTGTTCGACAATCCAATGGGTCACCACAAACAATGTCCAAAAACGATACAAATCACAACTGTCATTCAGAAGCCTCCAAATGAAGGAAACACTAAAGAAAAACTCAAAACTATATTTATAACAAGGGAAATAACTGTTTTAAACGGAAAGTGAGGGGGAAATAAGGGAAGAAAGGTTGGGAACCCCGTGGTTGTATTCAAAGACAGCTACTGAGCCCGCCGTTCCGTCTCTTGCTCTCGCTTTCTCCAGCGCTCACTGTGTCTAAAAGCATGGCAAGCTGCAAAAATGCGGAGGGACACCCCCCTGTAATCACAGAGAGAGAGAAAGAGAGAGAGACACTCACATACACACAGACTGAATCGTTAAATCGCTTGTTCGCCCGACCCACGTGACTGCAGACTTCACTTCTCCGTGCTGTCCGGAGAAGCCGGGTAAAATGGAATTTGTTCTAGCCGGAGAGAGACGCGGGCAGAGCGCAATGTTTTTAGAGTAGCCTACCTTGAGGCTGATAGACAACTATGCAGTGTATGCTTGGATGAAGGCTACTAAATAATTGCAAACACTGAATATAGTCTTATTTATTGCGGTAGGCCTACATGATATACATTGGTAGTCTGATCGAAAACTAGATTAGGCTATATGGTTCTGCCCCTGCTTGCCAAAATGCATTATGATTTACAAGTTATCATTTGATACATAGGCTAATGTCCAGAAACTAAAAGAGCAGAGCAACGGGGTGAGAGAAGACGCGGACGCAGATGTCGAGCCGAAGAAGGGGATCTAGTCATAAGGTGATCACCGGTGAAAAGTGATGGATGGTGGACATTTGACAGAACTTAACATTTTTCAGCGCAAAAGTTCTGGTCATAGGAAACAGAGAGAAAGCCTAATTGACTTGGCAACAGTGGGATTTGGCCAGAAGCGAAGATTGAGGAACTACAGACATATGCAAATGAAGGCTGATTGATTGATTGATCGATTATGCCTTTACGCGTTACTTGACTGACTGATTGATTAGTCTCTTCACAAAACGCTGAACAAACGAATTAATGGGCCACTCCTGTGGCGATAACTAGTATGGTAATTGTTGAATGCCTATATGCTAATAACTGAGGATGAATCAATGTCATGTCATATTGAGCCGAATCCAATTTTATGCAGGTTCACAATTCCATAGATTTAAAGGGGATGGGTATAAATTAGGCATTTAATTTGTTATTTTACCCGCTTACAAGAAGGGAACAGGTACTGAGAAGAAGTTTCAAGTGCAAGATGAAGATGCATGATAGGCATAATCTTACAATTAAAGGATATTTCTTGTGACTGAGCATAAACGGAAATATCTTGAAATTGTTAGGTTAGATCTACCAGGTCACGTCGCCTTTCAGAACGACGAAAGTGGACAGCGCCTCTGGAATACGCTACAGGACAGCTTGACTTGACTGAAGGAGCAATCACCTGTAGATCGCAGACAACGAATGAATTCATGTATTCAAATACTTTTGAATTGAAATTGTTGTTTAAATAATTGATTGCGTTGTCTAACAAATTAATTCGGTTGTATATTTTTGTCGAATTTCATAACTTCAATAGAACACATCATTTGGTCTAACATGCGTAGCTTACATTCGACTGAAACCTTAACCAAGCTCACCCAGCTGTAGGCTACAAATGTAGGAACTTAATTTGATCACTCTTTTGTTGCTGAGAGTTTTCCTGCTTTGCAGGAATTACATAAATGTTCTTGATTTACATAAATTCAATGAAAACACATGGCAGTGTTAACGTATTCCACTTTTCATGTAGCCTCATTTTGACCAGCTAATCAAATATAAAACAATATTATGGACGAAACAATCAAATCCTGTTGCTGCAAGATTATGTTCCAGCAACAATACAGGTCAAATTAAGATCCTACATCTGTATATTCACCTCAATCATTCCACCACCTCTACGACTATCATATATGTAGGCTACGTCACCCATCTAACTCCCACCCTGTCCTTTTGGTACACAAACATCCATGCGCCAATGCCCTAAAGTTCTGTTCAAATTACAGCTGACATACTGTCCCTAGTGGCCATCTCTATGCACTACGACTGTACCAGCATATTCCAAACTGACCCTCTCTCCTGGGTGCACTGAGGAGCATCATAAAAAGTCTCAGAATCTTTGTATTATTTTCTCAGACACATTCTTTCATTCAAAGTGTGTTATTATGTAACAGAGGAGTGGTGGAAATAAATGAGGTTAGGTGATGTACATTTACTGAAGATTGCTGCATGCAGCTTTACTGAGAAATAACTGGTTCTGTCAACCTCTGGATTAAATGAGCCCATCATCATTTAGTAAATGACCTGTATTAGGACACGAAATGATTTATAAAGTTGTCAAACTAAGATATACACAAATAATCATAATCGTGTTGAGAGATTTACTTAGGACCTGTTTCCCAGACCCAGAGTATGCCAATTGCTGGACAATGAAGAACTTTCAATAAAGAGACTGAGCATGCTTTATGGTTCAGGAGTAGGACCAGCCCATTAAATCCTAGACTCAGGCATGCATGTGTGCTATGTCCAATAACTTCATAAAGTTTTGTCTTTCCATTATCTAATTTCCATGAATATTTGAATGGATGAGAGAGTTTCTATACTTTATCAATTACACTATCAGATCAGGGGTGAACTGAAAGGGAGTATAGGAATGTTTTATGACATTCATCGCATGGCCGACTAATTTGCTGCTCCCACCCATGTAACCATTGTTTTTTTGTTTTTTAGAGCTGGTTCATTTACCATGTCTGAAAGGCACTGAAATCATCAAAGGAATCCTTCTGGGGAAGCCGACAGCGTCTTAATTCAAATCAAATCAAAGTTTATTTGTCACGTGCGCCGAATACAACAGTGAAATGCTTACTTACAGGCTCTAACCAATGGTGCCAATTCCACACCAACGCTATGCATTTTACCCATGTAAAATGTAAGAGACATCCAATTTAGAGGTACAACATAATACATAATACAAATCTGTCTCCAATGACCCTTACCTGTCTGCATGTACTGTAGATGGCATGGGAAATGTAATTTCAGTAGATCAAAAGAGTTAGTGGGTTATCATATATTCTGTTTGTTAGGCTACTTCATATGCAAATAGAAATATAAGAAAAAGGCATAATCGTTAAAGATGATTACTGTGAGCCTGGGGGCACTTATTAGCATGTAACAGAATGGTAGGGCCATACATCCCGCCTCTTGAGGACTCAAGGACTGATTCTATTTCAAGTAGTTAATGTATGTATAGGCTTTTGAAACATAAATCCATATAAACCAATTTGTATCCAAGTGATTATTTTTGTGGTCTGTTCATAGTGTTCGTTTTGGGTCCAAATGGATCCCATTGAGATACAGTAACAGTCAAAAGTTTGGACACCTACTCATTCAAGGGCTTTTCTTTACTTTTACTATTTTCTACATTGTAGAATAATAGTGAAGACATCAAAACTATGAAATAACACATTAGGAATCATGAAGCAACCAACAAAGTGTTAAACAAATCAAAATACTTTTTATATTTGTGATTCTTCAAAGTAGCCACCCTTTGCCTTGATGACAGCTTTGCAGACTCTTGGCATTCTCTCAACCAGCTTCATGAGGTAGTCACCTGGAATGTATTTCAATTAACAGGTGTGGCTTGTTAAAAGTACATTTGTGGAATTTCTTTCCTTCTTAAGGCGTTTAAGCCAATCAGTTGTGACAATGTAGGGTTGGTAGACAGAAAATAGCACTATTTGGTAAAAGACCAAGTCCATATTATGTCAAGAACAGCTCAAATAAGCAATGAGAAATTACAGTCCATCATTACTTTAAGACATGAAGGTCAGTCAACCCGGAACATTTCAAGAACTTTGAAAGTTTCTTCAAATGCAGTCGAAAAAACCATCAAGCACTATGATGAAACAGGCTCTCATGAGGACCGCCACAGGAAAGGAAGACCCAGAGTTACCTCTGCTGCAGAGGATGAGTTCGTTAGAGTTACCAGCCTCAGAAATTGCAGCCCAAATAAATGCTTCACAGAGTTCAAGTAACAGACACATCTCAATATATGTTCAGAGGAGACTTTGTGAATCAGACCATGGTCGAATTGCTGCAAAGAAACCACTACTAAATAACACCAATAAGAAGAAGAGACTTGCTTGGGCCAAGAAACATGAGTAATATGCCATCCCATCTGGTTTGCGCTTAGTGGGACTATCATTTGTTTTTCAACAGGACAATGACCCAACATACCACCAAGAAGGAGGGTGATGGAGAGCTGCATCAGATGACCTGGCCTCCACAATCACCCAACCTCAACCCAATTGAGATAGTTTTGGATGAGTTGGACTTCAAAGTGAAGGAAAAGCAGCCAACAAGTGCTCAGCATATGTGGGAACTCCTTCAATACTGTTGGAAAAGCTTTCCAGGTGAAGCTGGTTGAGAGAATTTCAAGAGTGTGCAAAGCTGTCATTAAAGCAAAGGGTGGAAACTTTCAAGAATATATCATTTAAAATATATTTGGATTTGTTTAACACTTTTTTGGTTACTACATGATTCCATGTGTGTTATTTTTATAGTTTTGATGTCTTCACTATTATTCTACAATGTAGAAAATAGTACAAATAAATAAAAACCCTTGAATGAGTAGGTGTGTCTAAACTTTTGACTGGTACTGTACGTTCGACAAATCGGGAACTTGGGACTATAAGGTTCTATCTGCATTTATGTCAAAATTGAGTTATTGACAGCCTTGTTCTGTTCAGTGTTCTCTACCGATTTACCCCAATTCATGTTGTTAAGTTCAAAAGAATACAAGATACAAAAAGCTTACACCATTCAAACCAATGCGAGTTTGGAACTTTAAAGCCAGCTTTCTCAGAATCCTCTTTTTGCTGATAGAACATTACAGTCCCAATCTCTCAAAATCTCTAAAGTTCTAGCGTCTCACCCGAAAACCACAGTGTTGCGTTCTACTCACTTCCACTGATTAAGTGCACTTCCAAGGTTGTCAACATTTAACACATCAAAAGTGCTCTGGCGAGCGCTGGCGTTGAGTGATGACAGTGGCATTTCATTGTCACACAAGCCGGAGTCATTAAAGTTAACAGTTCGAGCAATGAACTGAGGAGTAGGATGGAAAGGTTTTTTGGAGGTGTGCGAAAAGTTGATTTAGATGAAGAGATGCTGTCACATTAGTCCACCGAAGCGCAGCAGTTAGAGCAAATAAAACCTGCCATTAAAATGAATTAGCCATGCATGGTCAACAACGACCGCTACTATGCACCATTTTTCACAGCCACTGTCCATCATCCAACTGTATTTCTAAATTAGCTTAAACACTGTGTGCCCAAAGTCAGCGCAGAAAGCTTAAATAAGCATTTCTTTACACTTATAACATCAATATTTAACATGCAGGAATCATTTTCTTTGAAAAAAGGTAATGACTCTTAAACCCCTGTTCAATCCCCAGTCATTTACGCATAGCTTGGGGTACTGCAGTGAAGAAGGTTGGCTGTGAATTGACTGTTATTTCCAGTGTAATCTAATGTCCCCATAGGAGAACCCTTTAAAGAACCCTTTTGGAACCCATTTTTTTAAGAGTGACAGTTTCTTCAGAAAGTAACAATTTATTTAGAGTTGTCTCTTTCAGAAGTCAAGTCTATTGAGGTCAAACATAACAATACAAAATGCTAACTTGGCAAATAAAACATGTCTCCAGAGTATGTCAATAAATATTCAACCCATTTGTTATGGCAAGTCTAAATAAGTTCAGAAGTAAACATTTTCTTAACAAGTCACATAATAAGTTGCATCGATTCACTCCGTGTACAATAATAGTGTTTAACATAATTTTTTAATGACTACCTCATCTCTGTACCCAACACACACAATTATGTGTAAGGTCCCTCAGTCAAGCATTGAATTTCAAACACAGATTCAACCACAAAGACAAGGGAGGTTTTCCAATGCCTCACAAAGAAGGGCGCCTATTGGTAGATGGGTAAAATAAAACAAAGCAGACACTGAATAGCCCTTTGAGCATGGTGAAGTTATTAATTAGACTTTGGATGGTGTATTAATACACCCAGTCACTACAAAGATTCCGAACTCAGTTGCCGGAGAGGAACGAAACCGCTCAGGGATTTCACCATGAGGCCAATGGTGACTTCAAAACAGTTACAGAGTTTAATGGCTGTGATAGGAGAAAATTGAGGATGGATCAACAACATTGTAGTTACTTCACAACACTAACCTAATTGACAAAGGGAAATGAAGGAAGTCTGTACAGAAAATGTGGCAAATAAATTAACTTAGTCAGGAATGGGGAAAATCCAACATAACACATCACTGAGTATCACCCTTCATGTTTTCAAGCATGGTGATGGCTGCATCACGTTATGGGTATGCTTGTCATCGGCAAGGACTAGGGAGTTTTTTTTACTATAAAAATAAACAGAATAGAGCTAAACACAGGCAAAATCCTAGAGGAAAACCTGGTTCAGTCTGTTTTCCAACAGACATTGGGATACAAATTCACCTTTTAGCAGGACAATAACCTACAACACAAGGCCAAATATACACTGGAGTTGCTTACCAAGACGACATTGAATGTTTTTGTGGCCTATTTACAGTTTTGACTTCACAGAGATTGAAGAACTTTAAAAAGAATAATGCACAAATACTGTACCATCCAGGTGTGCAAAGCTCTTACAGACTTACCCAGAAAGATTCACAGCTGTAATCGCTGCCAAAGGTCATTTTAACATATATTGACAACATGTTTTTAATTTTGAATAAATGTGCAAAACTATCTAAAAACAGGTTTTCACTTGGTCATTATGGGGTGTTGTGTGGAGATGGGTGATAAAAAAATGGATTTAATCCATTTTGAATTCAGGCCGTAACACAACAAAATGTGGAATAAGTCAAGTGGCATCAACACTTTCTGAAGGCACTGTATGTTTTTGTCTCCTGATATCATGAGGATGAATACACACTGAGAACTGTGCCCCGGCTAGATGACACAGTATTATCAAGAGTGGACAGCAGAGTTAAGAGTCTCTGAACCTGTATGTCCTCGCTAGAACATTATGTCTCAGCAAAATTAAATCAGATCATTGACTGATTAAGCTAAGTGAGTTTGTCTCAGACATGTCTGAGTGTTTTCAGGTCAGGTAGGAATAGCCAGTACATCATATAACAGCCCACCAACAAAAGTAAAGGTGAGCAAGCTTTTCATTTCCAGGACTGAGCCTGGGGTAACATTATAGTTTGATGTTGTTTTGGAATAATAACACAAACTCCACTGCATCTCAAATACATACAAATTATTCATCAAATATATCCATTGTATTTATTGTTCAGCATTATAGTCCCTTAACTAGGTAACATACAGTGTTGTCCAAAATGATTGACACCCTTGATAAAGATGAGCAATAATAATAAAATCAATCATTTCAAATACAGAGCTATATTATATTCCCCCAAAATTAGGGATATTATATTATTTTATACTAATCCAATTGCTCAGAGAAATCCATTTTGTTTTAACAAGTAATACTTTTTTTCTCTCAAAATGGTAGGGGTCAAAATTATTGACACCTCTAAAGATTTTTACAACTAAAGTAGTCAAAAGTTAAGGATTTAGTCCCATATTTCTAGCACGCAATGACTACATCAAGCTTGTGACTACAAACTTGTTGGACACATTTGCAGTTTGTTTTGGTTGTGCTTCAGATTATTTGGTGCCCAAAATAAATGAATTGTAAATAATGTATTGTGCTACCATGATTACTAATCATCCTGAGTGAATCTAGAATAATGACGATCGAGAAAGTTATAGAGGTTCAAAGATCATACCCCCAAGACATATTAAACTTCCCTGTTATTGCTAAGGGTGAGAGGTTAGCATGTCTTGGGGGTCAATTCAGACCCCACTGTATATATATACAGATTTGTTTCAAATTGAACTAATTGAAAATTGATGTTTGAAAATAATCTCTCCTTAAAGGTAGAGTCAGCGATGCACGAAGTAAACAGCAATATCGGGTCGATTTCCACAACAACTAAAAGCATCGTTGTGCAAGGCTAAACTTCTCTTCTGTTTCCAGTCCCACAGCTATCACGTTATAGCTATTGTAACACACCCGTGCACATGTGATACTCTGAGTGCATCGTAGTGCGTCATCTTGCATTGCGCTCATCTGTAACGTCTGTGGTGCTGCTTGTGTCAACGTCATATCGCTGACTTATATGCTTATGTGCTTATATGTTGTAAACTATACATTTTGCCTATGTGATGTTGATTGTGAAATGATTATTTCTAATGATAGAGAGAAAAGGTGCATTGACTTGTTAGTCCTGATTTTGCAACAAGGGCCCATCTGGTCCAAGCCCTTCATAAAGAGGAAAATTGAATCATTTTAAAGGCCTCACACTACCCCCTTTTTCACACTTGCTAGTTTCACAATGGGGGTTAATTTACACAATTGGACAAACAAGCAATGTTATTGGTCACTGCTGTCAATGGTATGGGTCATTGCTTTAGGTGGAAGTCCCCTGAGACAGCTTATGATTATAGGAATACATTTCCATACTAAACACACGCTTAAACAACTAAATATATGTATGCACACACGCACACGCACGCACACACACACACACACACACACACACACACACACACACACACACACACACACACACACACACACACACACACACACACACACACACACACACAGCAAGGTGACATGGATGTGTGATTGTGTCCATCCATGTCCTATATGCAGGTAGTCACCTGTGTAGAGGCCAGAAATAATTGGCCAGACATGGGTCATTACATACCTCCCCGCCTCAGTATGCAGGTTAGTACAAATAGGGGAGAGAGAGGGAAAAACAGAAAGGAGAGAGAGAGGGGGGAAAAAGGGTAGGAGAGTATATTGTTAATTGAGGCCAGATTTCCGCCCTGATTCTTTTGAAAATGATGTACGCTATTGCCTTTCAAAGCAGCTTCACTTAACATTAATATTCATAACAGAAGTAGAGATATTTGTTTAAATTGTTATAGTAAGTAATGCGCTCCTGCTGCAGTTCCCAGGTGCTCAGTGAGGCAGCCAGTGCTAACAGGATCCACCACAGCAGGGCTTTATAGCAGTAACACACTCAGGGTTCTCATAATTTACTACAGCACAGAGAACACATCATGGTAAAACTGGAACACTGGAGGTTCAGATTGTAGTGTCATGCTCCTACGACATGAAGTCTGCTGACAGTTAGAGGACACTGAAGTTTTGGTTGATGGCCGTCCTGATTGTGGTTTTAGGATGTTGACCAAGTTCCCTCTCCCGCCATGTTTTATCCTCCCTCTGCAGGTAATCTCTCTCTCTCTCTCTCTCTCTCTCTCTCTCTCTCTCTCTTTCCCTCTCCCCCTCTCTCTCTCTCTCTATCTCTCTCTCTTTCCCTCTCCCCCCCTCCCTCTCTCTCTCTCTCTCTCTCTCTCTCTCTCTCTCTCTCTCTCTCTCTCTCTCTCTCTCTCTCTCTCTCTCTCTCTCTCTCTCTCTCTCTCTCTCTCTCTCTCTCTCTCTCTCTCTCTCTCTCTCTCTCTCTCTCTCTCTCTCTCTCTCTCTCTCTCTCTCTCTCTCTCTCTCTCTCTCTCTCTCTCTCTCTCTCTCTCTCTCTCTCTCTCTCTCTCTCTCTCTCTCTCTCTCTCTCTCTCTCTCTCTCTCTCTCTCTCTCTCTTCTCTCTCTCTCTCTCTCTCTCTCTCTCTCTCTCTCTCTCTCTCTCTCTCTCTCTCTCTCTCTCTCTCTCTCTCTCTCTCTCTCTCTCTCTCTCTCTCTCTCTCTCTCTCTCTCTCTCTCTCTCTCTCTCTCTCTCTCTCTCTCTCTCTCATAAAGCCCTTCTAACATCAGCAGATGTCACTGCTTATACAGAAACCCAACCTAAAGCCCCAAAGAGAAAGCAATGCAGATGTAGAAGCACAGTGGTTAGGAAATGCATGAACATAAGAGAAACCTAGAGAGGAACCAGGCTCTGAGGGGTGGCCAGTCCTCTTGTGGCTGTGCCGAGCAGAGATTATAAGAGTACACAGCCATTAAGGCCAGATTGTTCTTCAAGATGTTCAAATGTTCTTAGATGACCAGCTGGGTCAAATAATAATCAAGGTGGTTATAGAGGGCGTAACAGGTCAGCACCTCAGAAATAAATGTCAGTTGGCTTTTCATAGCTGAGCATTCAGAGATTGAGACAGCAGGTGGAAGAACGTGCAAAGTAGAGATAGAAATAATGGGGTGCAAAGGAGCAAAATAAATAAATAAATACAGCAGGGAAAGAGGTAGTTTGGGCTAAATTATAGGTGGGCTATGTACAGGTGCAGTAATCTGTGAGCTGCTCTGACAGCTGGTGCTTAAAGCTAGTGAGGGAGATAAGTATTTCCAGTTTCAGAGATTTTTGTAGTTCATTCCAGTCATTGGCAGCAGAGAACTGGAAGGAGAGGTGGCCAAAGGAAGAATTGGTTTTGGGGGTGACCAGAGAGATATACCTGCTGGAGTGTGTGCTACAGTGCCTTAGACCACTGCGCCACCGGGAGGCCCTGTGCAGGTCTTTAGATGTTATACACATAAAAATGTATCCGCAACATTATATTCTAATTTGTTGGATACTTCTTTGTGTAGGCCACCCACAAGCACACGGAATTCGAATATAATGTTGCGGATATAGTTCGGAATGACACAATCTCATGTGTACAACCGCTAAAGACCTACAGATGCTTTCCATTGGACCCAGGATTCGAACCGTCCAGTTGCTGGCTCGTATTTCTAAGTGCTAGGCTACCTCCCATCCCTGTGTACAACATTTAAAACAACATTTGAAAACAGTGCCAGGCAAACTAAACCAAAGCATGGATTGCTGTCAAATCTTGTCCATGGACTACTTACAGGGTAAGGAAACCAATATTATGTTATTTTTCTATTTGGGTGAACTATCTCTGTAAACGAGTTGTCTTGATATTGTAATACTAGCTCTATGAAAAGCCCTGTACCATAAACAATTCATGAAATGGGTTGAAATGACTGAAGATCTTATTCAAATAAACCATTCTTTGACAATATCCGGGAAATCCGTATCTGATGTAAACAGAGTAAAACTACACTGCACAATGTTCAGGCCTGGACACCAATCGTAAATGTCATGTTAAGCCTACAGCGTGTTCTCTGCCCAGATAAGCCAAAATATGTGTTCTTTGGATAACACTTTGGGTACTGTGGCTGTAAAAATAGACATTTCCTAGATTAATGGATGTGTAAAGATATATTTGACAGGACTTTCATTTTGAAAACAACTTATTAATGATGTCGAATACATCTGTTGTGAAGGTTATTATAAATGATACTGCAATGCTCATGGAGGTGTTATAAATGACTACACGGAGGTGTTATAAATGACTACACGGAGGTGTTATAAATGACTACACGGAGGTGTTATAAATGACTACACGGAGGTGTTATAAATGACTACACGGAGGTGTTATGAATGACTACACGGAGGTGTTATAAATGACTACACGGAGGTGTTATAAATGACTACACGGAGGTGTTATGAATGACTACACGGAGGTGTTATAAATGACTACACGGAGGTGTTATAAATGACTACACAGGGGTGTTATAAATGACTACGCGGAGGTGTTATAAATGACTACACGGAGGTGTTATAAATGACTACACGGAGGTGTTATGAATGACTACACGGAGGTGTTATAAATGACTACACGGAGGTGTTATGAATGACTACACGGAGGTGTTATGAATGACTACACGGAGGTGTTATGAATGACTACACGGAGGTGTTATGAATGACTACACGGAGGTGTTATAAATGACTACACGGAGGTGTTATGAATTCCTTTCAAGTAAAGTGTTAACAATTCCACCGTGTAATTGAACCTTAGAAGTCTCAGTTCTTTGAAGTAATATTTATAAAGAAATCTACAGCATAGGGAGTCCGTAGGATTGGAAATGGAGTACCCGTGGCCTTTGGATATTTAACAGGGTTGTAATGTGTACCCTGAAACTCCTGAGTATATTCATTAGTCGCACACTGTTGAAATTTGTTTTGCACTCTAGCAAAACGTTCCACAACGGAAAACGTTTTTGCAACATAACCAAACGTTTCTCTTGAACAAATTCATATACGTCCCTCCTCGTTTCATTCTCTTTGCTTCCATTTGGTTTCTAGTGAATACACCCGAGGAAACATACTGACGTTACACTCATGTTTATCATCTCCACTCTGTACTTGTTTAATACATAACACAAACACTGGGGCACAACACAATGCACATTTCTATGTTGTGACTGCCTGACATGTACACTGCAAGAAGACACCCATTATTTCCATAATGATACCACTGTGCTGTCCTGAAAGCAGCACAAACACATAGTCACACTCCCCCACACAATGCACTTCAATACAAGGCCAACACAGAGAGCACATTCATCCTCCCATAATTTGACATATGGTGGCTGTGACATGTTATTGAAAGTCCATCTATGACACATTAATTCCATCAGCTTGGTGCGGTGGAGAGCAGATTGCTAGGAGCAGAGAGCCATCAGATATGCTACTGACAGTATCAGTGTGTACACAGTGTCATGTATAATAAAGTCCATAGTGGAGTACTGCAGAACAGGGGGAAGGAGGAAGAAATGCCATGATGACTTATTAGTTTGTAATGTGTTTGTAATACTGCCTACCTTCCAGAGCGGCCTCTCACCTGGTAGAGCGTGTCAAGCCTGTTGTTGTCCGTTCTTCAGCCAATACAAACGGAACACATCCATACACATACACATTCTTTCTCTCCCTTTTATGGACATGAAATAAAAGCACTCCACCGTTCTTGTAAACTCTACACCGGTTCTCACCCGCTGAAGCTGCGGATCTGTCCCCCCACAATCTGTTTCTATCACAGTAAGAATAATAAATGTGTCATAATCCTTGAGAATATGCAGGAATATGTGCCACTTCCTTATTTAAAGCACATATAAAAGTCCCTGCAGATATATTACCACCCTCCATTTGGGTAATTATCCTTCACATTTTGGGGTAAATGACTGAGTATCTGCGTCACATCTGGTGAATTAGAATGAGATTTAATAGGCCTAGCATGCTATAGTGGATTAATTAATAGGATGATTATGTGGTCTACTGTCGCAGACCTATTATGCTCACTGTAACACTGCCCATTACAAGAAGAAGCATAGTGCAATCAGTGTAATGACACAAACATACATGATATTACCATGACAACATGGCACTAGATCATATAAAACATACATGATATTACCATGACAACATGGCGCTAGATCATATCAAACATACATGATATTACCATGACAACATGGCACTAGATCATATCAAACATACATGATATTACCATGACAACATGGCACTAGATCATATCAAACATACATGATATTACCATGACAACATGGCACTAGATTATATTAAACATACATGATATTACCATGACAACATGGCACTAGATCCTATCAAACCTACATAATATTACCATGACAACATGACGCTAGATCAAATCAAACATACATGATATTACCATGACAACATGGCACTAGATCATATCAAACCTATAAAATATTACCATGACAACATGGCACTAGATCATATCAAACCTATAAAATATTACCATGACAACATGGCACTAGATCATATCAAACATACATGATATTACCATGACAACATGGTGCTAGATCATATCAAACATACATGATATTACCATGACAACATGGCACTAGATCATATCAAACATACATGATATTACCATGACAACATGGCGCTAGATCATATCAAACATACATGATATTACCATGACAACATGACGCTAGATCCTATCAAACCTACATAATATTACCATGACAACATGACTCTAGATCAAATCAAACATACATGATATTACCATGACAACATGGCACTAGATCATATCAAACATACATGATATTACCATGACAACATGGCGCTAGATCATATCAAACATACATGATATTACCATGACAACATGGCACTAGATCATATCAAACATACATGATATTACCATGACAACATGGCACTAGATCATATCAAACATACATGATATTACCATGACAACATGGCACTAGATTATATTAAACATACATGATATTACCATGACAACATGGCACTAGATCATATCAAACATACATGATATTACCATGACAACATGGTGCTAGATCATATCAAACATACATGATATTACCATGACAACATGGTGCTAGATCATATCAAACGTACATGATAACATGGCACTGGATCATATCAAACATACATGCTATTACCATGATAACATGGCACTAGATCAAATCAAACATGATTGATATTACCATGACAACATGGCACTAGATGATATCAAACATACATGATATTACCATGACAACATGGCACTAGATCATATCAAACATACATGATATTACCATGACAACATGGCACTGGATCATATCAAACATACATGATATTACCATGATAACATGGCACTAGATCATATCAAACATACATGATATTACCATGACAACATGGCACTGGATCATATCAAACATACATGATATTACAATGATAACATGGCACTAGATCACATCAAACATACATGATAGTACCATGGCAACATGGCACTAGATCATATCAAACCTACATGATATTACCATGACAACATGGCACTAGATGATATCAAGATGTGGCTTATCCAGGTCTTGTTCATGTATTTGACTGTGAATTTTTTTTTTACAGTGAAGCACTGTTGCACTGTTGCAGCTGTGACCTAGTCATTGTTAGACTCCATATAGCTCTAAATCAGATTCTACTCCTTTGGCAAGGGCACATCTTGACGATTGTGCAAGTTCATAATACAAGGTAAGGTGACATCTCCACCACTTCATAGTTATCTGCATAATATTTACCCTACTTTAAATGACAGCATGCATCTCTTGGTGATTTACAGTGTGACTATAATAAAGCAGATACAGTAAGATAAGGATGCAACAGATTTATTTTAGTTTTAGATCATGCTTTCAGACTGATTTCGGCTCTTAAAAAGATAACAATATGTATTTCTCCCTCTGTCTTCCCTGCAGGCGCGTGAGATAATAAGAACATTAGTCACAATGCACTCTGGAGCTGACAGGGAAATGTTTGTGATTGTGTGTGTACACTGGTGGGTTAATGCATCTTTAACCAGCTGTGGGCTGAGGTATGGTCACACTGCTCTGCTGTTCCACTGCATTAATTCCTCAAATCAAATTTTCTTTGTCACATGCGCCGAATACAATGGGTGTAGACTTGACAGTGAAATGCTTGCTTTCAAGCCCTTCCCAACAATGCAGTTAAAAAATCACAAATATATTAAAAAAATTGTAACATAAGAGGAATAAGAATAAAAGGCACAAAAATGGAGCTATATAGAGGGAGTACCAGCACTTGAGGTAGATACTGAATGTACATGAAGTCCAGGGCAAAGTGTGATGTGGCTGTTTCACATTCAGACATCTTCTCAAAACACAAATCTATGCTCAGTGTCTGGCATTATAGAGGCTAGTTTGGCCAAAATCAAACCCGTGAAACATGGACGAATTTCGTAACACTACAATAACACATGGTAATAAAGCATTTAGAATGAATTAGAAAATAGTTTATTCATCATTTGAATAATTCCTACTTTTTTTAGTAAGCTATTAATAAACAGCATTTGATCAATTCATAAACACTGTTATAAATGATTAATTGATGATAATAAGCTCCAATATAAGGTGTTTGATAATTGTGTTTTCAAACTTGATAAAATATTTATAGACCAGATATAATGACTCATTATGGCAATTACAAACCAGTTGTAAAGGGGTTTTACTAATCTATTATACATGCTTTATTACCAGGTGTTATAAAGTGCTACCCAGAATTGCTACCCAGAAAATATTTTAAAATATAGCTTGTTCCACACACTTCAATCCAATCTGTATGACAAAGGCTTTTAAAGGCTTTACAGAGCGTACATGAAGTCTCAACATACACTACCGGTCAAAAGTTTTAGAACACCTACTCATTTAAGTGTTTTTCTTTATTTTGACTATTTTCTACATAAGAGTGAAGACATCAGAACTATGAAATAACGCATATGGAATCATGTAGTAACCAAAAAAGTGTTAAACAAATCAAAATATATTTTATATTTGAGATTCTTCAAATAGCCACCCTTTGCCTTGTTATTATTCGATCATGCTGGTCATTTATGAACATTTGAACATCTTGGCCATGTTCTGTTATAATCTCCACCCGGCACAGTCAGAAGAGGACTGGCCACCCCACATAGCCTGGTTCCTCTCTAGGTTTCTTCCTAGGTTTTGGCCTTTCTAGGGAGTTTTTCCTAGCCACCGTGCTTCTACACCTGCATTGCTTGCTGTTTGGGGTTTTAGGCTGGGTTTCTGTACAGCACTTTGAGATATCAGCTGATGTATGAAGGGCTATATGAATACATTTGATTTGATTTGATTTGATGACAGCTTTGGCTAAGGTAGCATAAAGGATAACGTTACAGCTCCCTACATAGGGTGCATTGCCATATGTGACAAAACACACTATTAGCCTGTTCCCAAATCGCAAATATAGGTGAAAAATCGCTCCAAGGTGGTCAGCTGAAGATGTTGCACAGTATGATATAAGTTATCTCATGCTTATGAAGACTTTATGTATGCTAAAGGATTTATAAGTTATAGTTCATTTAAAGTGGAACTATCACATCTATACAGGCTCCCACCATCAAACACACGTAACATATCTGCTGTGATGGACTTACCTGACCCTCAAGCATGACTCAACTCAACTTCAACAACTTCCTACATGATCATAGTTGTCTATGGTTTCACAGAAAAGAACACAGACCCTGTATCAGAAAGACTGCTGGTAAATCTCCATGATAGGTATTATTGATCCCCACCAAGCTACTAGCATACTTATTCCCGCCCAATAATCAAGACTACACTGGAACAAAACAGAAGAAATGAGTGTACTCTTCAAAAGAAGGCAATCATCTCCCTTAGGCTGTTAGAGATGAAGCTGGGAGAGACTCCAGATTCAGATACTGTTTGTGTGTCTGGCGCTACTCAGAGGGATTGAGCTATTTGATTTGTTTGTGTGCTGCAATAACAGTCATTTACACATTGGAAGCTGCATAGAAGGGTGTCCTCTCAACCCCGGAAGGAGAGGAAGTGGGGAGTTTGCCCAGCAGCAGTTTTTCTTCCATGGCTACAGAAGCCTGAAATCAGGGCCTGGACATGGTTGTGTCCATTTGTCTCTCTCTGAATGGGCCACAGTGAGTGTAAGGAATGAACGATCATCTGCCAAATGGACTCAGTTGGCCAACTGCACCGAAGACGCTTAACTTCGCACCTTAGCACTGTGTTCGCGCTGGTTTTATTAAAGTGATAGTAATGTAATGGGAGATTACATGCACCTGCGTGCTAAAATAAGCTTGATTGCAACGCAAAACCCACACAAGTAAACCAGTGATTTAGCTGATCTCACGTTGATACCAGGCAGCTGCAACTTTCCTCATCTAGGTTCTATTCCCGCTCCTAATGAAATAACGACCTATCACGAGCATCAGAAACCGTAAGGCTGATTAATCTAAGAATTAAGAATAAAGGAGTAGAAGCCCTATATTTAATTGAAAAGTTTAATCTTCAATGGTGAAATAATATAATCTGTGCCATTTCAAATAGCATTTTTATTTGATAAAAATTATATCACGATTGGCTTGATTTAGTTACACATTTCAAACATGTGCAACTAAATGTTAATACGGTGGCCAATAATAGTTGCATTGGCCCAGTGTGTTTACTTCTAGTGTTGTCACGTTCTGACCTTAGTTCCTTTGTTTTTGTCTTTGTTTTGGTATGGTCAGGGCGTGAGTTGGGGTGGGCAGTCTCTGTTTGTTTTTCTATGTTTGTTTTTGAGTTCGGCCTAGTATGGTTCTCAATCAGAGGCAGCTATCAATTGCTGTCCCTGATTGAGAATCATACTTAGGTAGCCTGGGTTTCACTTTTGGTTTGTGGGTGTTTGTTTCCGTGTGAGTGTTTGGGCCACACGGTACTGTTTCGGTTTTGTATATTCACGGTGTAATTTATTGTTTAGTGTTCTGAGTTTGAATAAAAAATCATCATGAACACTTACCACGCTGCGCTTTGGTCCTCCTCTCTTTCTCCTGACGACAACCCTTAGTGTTGCTAGTATGTGTGTGGACCATGTCAGTATTATGGCTCACCTTACAAAGCATTCATGACTGAATAGGGGAACTATAATAAAGGGTGGATCAGAGGTAACTGTTTTTATTGTGTGTAGTTGTGACGCTCCACATCTGTTGCTACTGGAGGTGGTTGGTGAAGAGAGTGTGAGATTGCTCTCCTCCTTCAACTCTCCCCATCAGATGAGCAACCCCATCATTAGACCAGGGTGTGTGCCTGAGGAAAAGAGGTGATCAGTCACACTGGGCCTCTGTGTGTGTGTTTGTGTGTGCGCATGTGTGTGTGTGTGCAAGTCATTATCTAGTCTGATATCCTCTAGCTAGACAGCGAGCCTCAGTGCAGTAGATTCTTAGCAAGCCGTAGGCTTCTACCCCTCTTTCTCAGAGTCTTTCTGCAGTACTGCGTTTAGTGTGTTCAGACCTTCAACATGGAGACATCCATCACAGAGTTGGCCATCCAATCGTTTGCCCTATCATGGCCCTATCGTCACAACATAAATCGAAGCTCTCCCATCACATGAGCCAAAGCCAATGACAGGATGCCAAGATGTGGCACGACGTTGCCTGTGACAGATTTTATCTTTGCATCATAACCCCAGTTATGAATGACCATTTATGAGCTAGTTTGTTGTTCAATGGTCAATATTTATTTAGATACATTAAAGACAAAATGCAATGTTACTTGATTCATAAATCTAAAGAAATATAGTATTGAGTGGTTGCAACCAGTGGTCGAAACCAGTGGTCGGAACCAGTGGTCGGAACCAGTGGTCGGAACTACTGATTCAGACTTAAAGAGCAAGATGTGGACAGGCCAGGCAGAGCCAGGAAAATGTCTGATTAAGCTAATTTCATGAATACAGAGACATTTAAAGAAAAGGTTATATAGAGAAGACATCTAACTTTTAATACACAGCTGTGGGAAATGTCATTATAATTGCTTTGTATATCTCTAATTAGAAAAACTATGTGAATGAAACAACATCATACAGATCATAATAACTACAGTACCTCATTAGTATCCAACTGCACTGCTCAAGGCGTTTGACAGTAACAGATTTGGCAGCAGAAGCATAGAAGTACCAGCCAATACAGATAAATACAGGTCTTGTCACTGCCAGATGACAGGACAGATTGTACATATTCTTCAAATTCCACTGCTCCTTCCCTCCAATAATACGAAAGGTATTGACTTTCTGAGTCTCCAAGGATGCCATTTTCACTTCCCTGTGCATGTTTAGTGGATTTTCTTTTTGAAATACGACTTTATGCCCTTTGGGTCAAATGAACACTGGTAATTGTTCCCTGTCCAGCAACCCTTCACTACTCACAACCACGTTGAATTATTATTTTCTGGAATACGATATCTTGTGTAATTAACCTTTTCATCTGAAGTGAGCAAGAAGATCATTAAATAACCAGGTTGTTCCTGTCTCCTGAAATCACTATTGACTGTAATGGGGCAAACTATGCTCAACTTGTTTCATGTCAATGTGGTGCACCGTTAAATGTCTTTGAGTATTGGATCTTTTTGGGAGGGGATCTTGGCACTGCACACTGACTTCTGACTGACTTCTGTAGTTGAATCGTATAAAGGGCTGGTGAGACAGAGGCTTGGTCATGCGGTTAGCATGTTTGTTTTTACGAATCTCCCATACTTTACAGATTGAGGGTTGAATGAATACCAACTAACTATGTTGTGTCAGTAATTAAAGAAACCACAGCTACGTCCCACTGATTCACCTTCTGCTCGACAGAATAATTATTACGTGTATGAATAAAAGCACACATTGCTGAATTGTAAATAGTACAACTTTTGGGAGCATATGACAGCTGCACATTTCATTGCTTCAATTATTTTCAGTAATTGTATTTACGTTCAGCTGTACCACTATGAGGCACACAGATAGACACCACAAAACACAACTCATTTGATTAACGCCCCATCATAAAACAGCTGCTGACTGACTGACACAGACACATACACTACATGTCCTAATGAGCAGCCACATCTCATGCAGTTATGCTAGAATGTGTGTTCGCATCGCAGAGTGTCTTAAAATAAACATGAGAGGGGGGTTTCGAAATCAATAAAGTAACAGCACAGAACGATAGTGGGGTTCAAAGCAGCAGGCACTGGAGGGGGAGAGAAACCGCCTCCTGTCCCCTGTAGAGTTTACCAACCTCCCTGGGTCGCGCGTTCACATTTCAACAGGGTCGGGACACCAGCTTTAGTGAGTGAGAAAGCATAAGAAGAGACCTATTGGCCCTGAAGGAGAAGAGGGGAGATAGTGTTTAAGAATAACACTACAGATAATAAGGAGAACTCACTGTATGTAGCTATAGCAACTGAAATGTCCTTGCTATCTCTGCATGAAACAAAATGGAACCAACCGGGACTGGTATTACATTGTGAGAAGGCTTTGAGTGATCTGTTTGATACAACATGGTCCACTGTGGTACACTAAAAGCAAGATTAGAAATGTACTGATTTAACTAAATAGAGCCCTAGACACTCACATCAATACTCCTGTATAGCCAGGAGTATCTAATCAGATATTAGATGCTGAAAAAGCCTTAAAGTACTGGCTGTACTTTTCAATGTCAGTAAATACGGAAATAAATCATGTTTGAGCTGGCATATTGGAGTTCAACCATCTGCAGTTTCATGTGACAGAAGATAACACAGCGTACCCATGCATCAATACTGGTCTGTCATCACTTGGAACATAAGGGAGAAATAAGATCTCTGCTTTCACCTAGGGACAACCTCACAAGGCCTTAAAGCGTTAGCTTCAGTTGTTACACTCTGCTCTAAGCTCTGCTAAGATATATTAAGCCAATAACACAGCGAACATGGATCGGTCCCACTCTAAACAAACGACAATTTATAAAGGGTTTAATAAAGCACACATAAAGTTTTCATAAGACAGAGATGTTATGTATAGCCACTTTAAATGAAGGGGGTATACATAACACCTCTATGAAACCAGTTATAACACCTTTATGAGTGTTGCAGTGTCATTCATAACAACCGTCGTAACACATTTATTCAACGTCATTGGATAAAATAAAAAAAATGAAAGCCCTCTCAAAAAGCTCGTTATTTGTTTTTACACTGTCAGAGTACCCAACCCCCTGAAACAAAAACCTGGGTTTAGAATGCAATCACTTTAATCAGCTGTGTTTGCCAGGGATGGGGGGAAAAGTATGACACCACTCCGGCCCCCGAGGACTGGAGTTGCCCATTCCTGGCATAAACCTACGCAGCCAGTCTGACTTCCATGGAAAGCCTATCCACCATTGAAGGCCCATCAGCAGGCAATTACACGTTTTTCTCGAGTGCTTGAATACGAAGATTAAAATCTTCTTTCTAATGATGTCAACTTTATTTCCCAACTCCTAACAGCAAATTACACTCATTGGAGCTAATTACACTAACTGGAGTAATCTAACATAGGCTTTGAAAAAGCACTCTCGAATAGTCTACCAGTGCGGCAAGTGCCTTTGGCTGCTGTTAAGCTTTCTTGACTAGGACATACATTTTTGAGAACACCTGGCTAACCTTTGTTTAACCAGCTAAACAGCTGCTCTAAGTGAAAATGTGTTTGGGGTTAACAGTCTAGCTAATAGGCTATGTTAGAGGTACACTTCCTCTTCCAATTATAATGTGGTGAGTTCAAAATAATGAAAAACTATCGACCAAATCAATTCATTTTAAAATGTTAATTACTTCTCCTTGCCATTATGATTCACTTTTTGATAAGACAAGGCGTGATTTTTATTTTTTATTTTTGCTATAATATGATAGGTTTACCTGGGAGGGGGTCCCTGGGCAAGAACATGTTGAAGACCCCTGGTGTATGCTTTTAAGTGGTATGACACAGGTTTATAGATGATTAGTGAAGCGTATACAGCGAGTGTACAAAACATTAGGAACACCTTCCTAATATTGAGTTGCACACCCTTTTTCCCTCAGAGCAGCCTCAATTTGTTCGGGCATGGACTCTACAAGGTGTCAAACGCCTTCCACAGGGATGCTGGCCCATGTTGGTTCCAATGCTTCCCACAGTTGTTTCAAGATGGATGGATGTCCTTTGGGTGGTGGACCATTCTTGATACAAATGGGAAACTGTTGAGTGTGAAAAACTCAGCTGTATTGCAGTTCATGGCACAATCAAACCGATGTACCTGGCACCTACTACCATATCCCGTTCAAAGGAGATTATATATTTTGTCTTGGCTGTTCACTCTCTAAATGACACACATACACCATCCATGTCTCAATTGTCTCAAGGCTTAAAAAATCTTCTTGAACCTGCCTCCTCCCCTTCATCTACACTGATTGGAGTGGATTTAACAGGTGGCATTAATAAGGTGACATCATAGGTTTCACCTGGATTCACCTGGACAGTCTATGTTATGGAAATGTTTTGTACATTCAGTGTACATTGTGCTTATGAAGACTTCCTGTATGCTATATAAATTAGTTATAAATTGTAGTTTGTTTAAAGATGTGGCCTATGTCTTGACAGGCATAAATATATCATGACTGCCAGTGTCATTGGTATAGATACACCATTGGTATAGATATACCATTGGTATCCAAACCTTTGATATATTAGAGGTTCCTGAAATCCTGAAAAACACATCTCCAGTCCAACCTGGCAAAAGTACCGGTTGACAGTGCAAACTCTGTAATCAGTGTGTTTTATTCCAACCACAGTGTTTTCACCAAAGCTCTGTGTTCTTCTGGCCGAGTGTTAGATCCTCTGTAAGGGATGGGTCACACCTGCTGTAAGAGGTCCTGATCTCCTGCTGTGATGACGGACCTGGACAGCCACAATCGTGCTTTAAGACACCTCCACCTTGCCGGATGGTGGTTAGATTCCCCTGTTCTGTTCACTCACTTTCCCCACAGGGTTTTGATGATACATTGAAGGCCTCAGGCACACTGACCCATGCCTAATGCAGTCTGCTGCCTCACTGGATACACCGCATTGGCACAGTGCTGGGAAGGTGTTCAGTAATTGTGGGCGATAACACAGCACACACGCATACGCCAGAGCACACATGCACATACACACACCACACATAAACACACATACACACACCTAGAGGCTACATCTACAGTATCTTCCACACACCTGGTATGGTAAGGCACATGTGAGCCCGCTTGGAGTTTGCCAAAAGGCACCTAAAGACTCTCAGACCATGAGAAACAAGATTCTCTGGTCTGATGAAACTAATATTGAACTCTTTGGCCTGAATGCCAAGTGTCACGTTTGGAGGAAACCTGGCACCATCCCTACGGTGAAGCATGGTGATGACAGCATCATGTTGTGAGGATGTTTTTCAGCAGCAGGGACTGGGAGACTAGTCAAGATCGAGACAAAGACGAACGGAGTAAAGTACAGAGAGATCCTTGATGAAAACTTGCTCAACAGTGCTCAGGACCTCAGACTTGGGGCGAAGGTTCACATTCCAAAAGGACAATGACCCTAAGCACACAGCCAAGACAACGCAGGAGTGGCTTCGTCTCTGAATGTCCTTGAGTGGCCCAGCCAGAGCCCAGACTTGAACCCGATCAAACATCTCTGGAAAGACCTGAAAATAGCTCTGTAGCAATGCTCCCCACCCAACCTGACAGAGCTTGAGAGGATCTGCAGAGAAAAATGGGAGAGACTCCCCAAATGTAGGTGTGCCAAGCATTTAGCGTCATACCCAAGAAGACTCGTAGTGTAATCGCTGCCAAATTTGTCTTAAAACCTGCTTTTGATTTGTCATGATGGGATATTATGTGTAGATTGATGAGGTGAAAAAAACTATTGAATCAATTTTAGATTAAGGCTGCAATGTAACAAAATGTGGAAAAAGTTAAGGGGTCTGAATAGTTTCTGAAAGCATGGTATTTACACTGTATATACAAAAGTATGTGGACACCCCTTGATATCAGTGGATTCTGCTATTACAGCAACACCCGTTGCTGACAGGTTTATAAAATCATCGACCACACAGACATGCAATCTTCATAAACAAACATTGGCAGTGGAATGGCCTTACTGAAGAGCTCAGTGACTTTCAACGTGGCACCATCATAGAATGCCACCATTCCAACAAGTCAGTTCATCTAATTTCTCATTTCCCTGCTACAGCTGCCCCGGACAACTGTAAGTGCTGTTATTGTGAAATGGAACGTCTAGGAGAAACAACGGCTCAGCCGCGAAGTGGTAGGCCACACAAGCTCACAGAATGGGCTACCGAGCACTGAAGCACCAAAGAAATGTCTGTCCTTGGTTGCAACACTCACCATCGAGTTCCAAACTGCCTCTGGAAGCAACAGCATAAGAACTCTTTTGTCGGGAGCTTCATGAAATGGGTTTCCATGGCCGAGCAGCCACACAAAAGTCTAAGATCACCATGTGAAATGCCAAACGTTGTCTGGAGTGGTGTAAAGCTCACCGCCATTGGACTCTGGAGCAGTGGAAACGTGTTCTCTGGGGTGATGAATCACATTCACCATCTGGCAGTCCGATGGACTAATCTGGGTTTGGCGGATGCCAGCAGAACGGTATGTGCCCCAATGCATAGTGCCAACTGTAAAGTTTGGTGGAGGAGAAATAATGGTCTGGGACTGTTTTTCGTGTTTCGGGCTAGGCCCCTTATTTCCAGTGAAGGAAAATCTAAACGCTACAGCATACAATGTCATTCTAGACGATTCTGTGTTTCCAACTTAATTGCAACAGTTTGGGGAAGGCCCTTTCCTGTTTCAGCATGACAATGCCCCCGTGCACAAAACAAGGTTCATATAGAAATGGTTTGTCGAGATCGGTGTGGACGAACTCGATTGGCCTGCACAGAGCCCTGACCTCAACCCCATCAAACACCCTTAGGAGGAATTGGAACGCTGACAGCAAGATAGGCCTAATTGCCAGACATCATTGCCCAACCTCACCAATTCTCTCATGGCTGATTGGAAGCAAGTCTCTACAGGAATGTTCCGAAGTCTAGTGGAAAGCCTTCCCAGAAGAGTGGAGGCTGTTATTGCAGCAAAGGGGAGACCAACGCCATATTAAAGCCCATGATTTTGCAATGAGATGTTTGACGAGCAGGTGTCAACATACTTTTTGCCATGTAGTGCCTGTGAGTCTTTCTGGGTAAGCCTCTAACAGCTTTCCACACCTGGATTGTGCAACATTTGCCCATTATTCTTAAAAAATTATTTAAACTCTGTCAAATTGGTTATTTGACAGAGCTTGAATTCCGCTACACCCGCAATAACATCTGCTAAGTATGGTTATGTGACAAATAAAATAAAATGTGATGATCATTACTAGTCAACCATTTTAAGGTGTTGCCATAGGTTTTCAAGTAAATGTAAGTCTAAACTGTAACTCGGCCACCCAGGAACATTCACTGTCTTCTTGTTAAACAACTCCATTGTAGATTTGGCCTTGTCTTTTAGGTTATTGTCCTGCTGAAAGGTGAATTCATCTCCCAGAGTCTGGTGGAAAGCAGATAGAACCAGGTTTTCCTCCAGGATTTTGCCTGCACTTAGCTCCATTCGGTTTATTTTTTTACCCATAACATGATGCAGCCACCACTATATTTGATAATATGGATAGCGGTTATGTCTTTTTTCATTTTTACCAATACAGCAATAGGTGCCCTTCTTTGTGAGGCATTGGAAAACCTCCCTGGTCTTTGCGGTTGAATCTCTGTTTGAAATTCACTGCTCGACTGCATAATATGTTTTATGTTAAACACTATTATTACACACAGAGTCCATGCAACTTATTATGTGACTTGTTAAGCACATTTGTACTACTGAACCTATTTATGCTTGCCATAACAAAGGGGTTGAATACTTATTGACTCAAGACATTTCAGCTTTTAATTTTTTATCATTTGTAAACATTTCGAAAACCATAATTCCACTTTGATATTATGGGGTATTGTGTGTTAGCCAGTGACAACAAAAATCTAAATTCAGGCTGTAACACAACAAAATATGGAAAAGGGGGCGTGAATATTTTCTGAAGGCTCTATATTGTATGTCAAATTATATTTTCAGTCTCTAAATGAAGAGAAAATACTACACTCCCTTCGTCTGTAACACGTTTAACAATGAACTTAATTTAAAGCAAGGCCTAGTACCTTTTATGTGTAATGTTAACTATTGGTACCTGGCTCAGACACTTGGAAACTTCCCGTGACCACAACTGACACCACGAACTAAAACATCTGCCAATTTCTAGTTGTTAGATCTATCAATCCCAGTCTTTTTCTGATATTGTTCACATGTTGTGGACGTTTCCAGCTCCAGTCATCAATAATTCACTTGTCAGTGAAAGATGACTTTCAATTATTATTATTATTATTATTTTAATTTTTACAAATAACCGTTATTTTGTTTGTGCTTGATCTTGCGTAATCAGAACTATGCAACTCCTATATATCTTCTGATAATTTCCTCACAATCTCCTAGATGTCTTCTTTCCAAATATACCAAGTTTTTGCATGTCAGAATCATGTAATTACACATGAACAGCAGTTACTTTGGGGTGTAATGGCAAAAATATACATTTTGTTATTACATTTAAGAGGTTAAAGACCCGCTGTAGTCAAAACCATGATGTCCTTGTTTTTTATATATATTTACACAATATGAGGTTGGAATAATACTGTGAACTTGTGATAGTTATGATAATGCCCTTTCAGTTTAAGAGCTGTTTGAAAATAATGGCTGAAAGTTCATCCTATTTTGGTGGGATGAAGTTTTGGCCTTCCATGGTGACATCACCATGCAGTATATTAGTTAATAGACCAATAAGAAAGAGTTCCAAACCTCTCTTCCAATAACAGCTAATTTTCCGTTTTCTCCTCTGCACTCAAACCCCTCCCAGAGTCCTAGCAAAATTCATGCTTGAAAAATTGCCCTTTGCTAAGAAGCTATTTTTGTTTTGGGGGGAGCATTTTAATGGAAAACAGTCACATTAAGGTACTTAACTGTTACCAACAAATGATTTGATTTTGAGATAAAAACAGCTGTATTTGACCTTTAACCACCATGTCAAATAGTCTCAGTCATAAAAGTTATAGCACCAAACAATTAATTTAATGTCGGTTACTTAAAATATAAAATGAAGTTCCTTTTAATACTAAAGACGGGACGGCTTTTAAAGGTTCTTCATTAAAAGTAAATGAAATTCAAATTACATTTGTCCCTTCGTCTACTTTTTATGAGGCGGATCAAAATGTAAATTTTCTGGTTGTATACTTTTAACTTCTTTGAACGTGCGTTGGAAAGCATTCTAGGAGAGTGAATCTCAGCATAAATGATATATCGCTATTTATAAAAGAAGTGGCCCGAGGCTCTCTGTGCTACAAATTCAGTCTTGAGCAGAAATAAAATGAAACTGTTTCCATCAAGGGGTTTAACGACACATGTTACACCAAAGAATTACT
Source organism: Oncorhynchus kisutch (assembly GCF_002021735.2). NCBI lineage: Eukaryota > Metazoa > Chordata > Actinopteri > Salmoniformes > Salmonidae > Oncorhynchus > Oncorhynchus kisutch. The sequence goes on along the minus strand of NC_034177.2, from coordinate 73,928,330 downwards.
AGATTCATGTTGTGTTTGCACATGTTAACACTTCTTGTATTACATAGAATTTCATCACATTGTTATCAAGACTGCAACATTTGACTGTCAACCCTAGACCTTGAAGTAATACTATGTATCTTTACAAGGTTACAAGGTGGGCGATTTTGTGTACATGTTCTCTTGGGAATTGAAATCCAATATCCCATCTTGTCAGTGATGTTCACTTTAGAAAATAGGAAGTCTAAGGAAATGAAACAGCTTAGTGGTAATGATTGTCCCCTATTCTGCAAGAATGGGGTATGTTCCAGTAAGTGCCATCCATTTCTGCCTGAGCAACATGGCCTCAGGCATGAAGGATTAGTCCAAAGAGGAGGGTGCCAAACCGGGCATATGTCTCCCTTTCTCCTGACAGAAATAAGACCTGGCTTGCCGAACACAATGCTTCCCCAGAGACTTGTAGAGTTACTCTGTATTTCCACAAAAAGAGTGCCTTTTGCGTTCCTTGATATTTTAAGTAGACGTTGTGCACCAATATTGAATTTTAAAAGCCTGTTATATTAAATGAAGTGCCCTTTAACATAGATCACATGGAGAGCAGCATGTCCCTCCATGCACCCTCTGTGACTTTTTTCCAAGTTTTCACCATCATTGTAAATCCCTAGTTACTTCTTGCTTTGACAAAGTCATTTCTAAAGATTTATTTCATGTGATGAGTGATTTATTTACATCAGTCCCTCATTTTAAGGTCAACCCTGTTACGTGAACTGAATTATTATTATTTCTCTTTTTAAAGACACATTGAACGTCTTTTAGTCAAGTCATAGTGTGAAAGCAGGTGAGCTGGTTCTACACTGAGCGGGTCGAGCATAACACATCAACCCTGTTGCTCATTGACAGACAACCCTGTCAACCCTGTTACTTTATTTGGCACTTAATAGCAACTTACTGTATTACTTGTTGTATTTAACCTCTTGTAATAGGACACGTGTTTTTTATATAATTGAACACGTGCTCTTCAAAAGTTATTTTTGACCAAGTTACACTTCTCAAAGGGCACTGAATTGGTGATGCATCCCGAAGACAGATCCAATGGCTATCCTGCTGCATCCCAGAGTCCAGGAGGGCATATCAGATATTGATTTGGTTGAGGCAAGCAGTTACTGTATTTGCATTAAACCACTTTCATTGTTACTAGTTGTTACATGTTGTAGAGGTAACTTTAAAAAAAAAAGTGCTGTTCACTGAGGTATAGAGATCAACTTGCCAGATACCTGAAGAAAACTGTTACACCCAGTGCCAATGCCTTGGCTTTAGCTCAGAGGGTTAATGCTTTCAGATTCAGTGGTTATGTGAAATCTATAACCTGGGTTCAATTACTATTTGGCAACTCAAGTCACAAAGTGTTTGTGGTAAATATATTGTAATGGACGAGAAATGGGGCAAGGAAAGAAGTGTTGGGTTTATTTCATATCTGTGTTTCAATGAAGACACTATCTGGTATAGGTGGTGGTAATAAAATCAAATTTTATTGGTCACATACACATGGTTAGCAAATGTTAATGCCAGTGTAGTGAAATGCTTGTGCTTCTAGTTCCGACAGTGCACTAATATCTAACAAGTAACAATTTCCCAACAACTACCTAATGCACACAAATCTAAAGGGGTGAATGAGAATATGTACATATAAATATATGGATGAGCGATGGCCAACCGGCATAGGCAAGGCGCAATAGATGGTATAAAATACAGAATATACATATGATATGAGTAATGTAAGATATGTAAACATTATTAAAGTGCCATTGTTTAAAGTGACTATTGCTCGCTTTGTATTATCCTCAAAGCGAGCAAAGAAGGTGTTTCATTTGTCTGGAAGTGTGACGTCAGTGTCCGTGACGTGGCTGGTTTTCTTTTTGTAGTCCATGATTTCCTGTAGACTATGCCACATACGTCTCGTGTCTGAGCCATTGAGTTGCAACTCCACTTTGTTCCTGTACCGGCATTTCGCTTGTTTGATTTAGCTTATTTGATTGCCTTGCGGAGGGAATAACTACGCGGTTTATATTTAACCCATGGTTAAATACGATGGTTCACGCTTTCAGTTTTACGTGAATGCCGCCATCCATCCACGGTTTCTGGTTAGGGTAGGATTTAATAGTCACAGTGGGTACAACATCTCCAATGCACTTCTTTAAAAACTCACTCACCGAGTCAGCGTATAGATCGATGTTGTTCTCTGAGGCTGACCGGAACATATCCCAGTACATGTGATCAAAACAATCTTGAAGCGTGGATTCCGATTGGTCAGACTAGCGTTGAATGGTTCTAGTCACTGGTACATCGTGTTTGAGTTTCTGCCTATAAGACGGTAGGAGCAAGATGGCGTCGTGGTCGGATTTTCCGAAGGGAGGGCAGGGACGGTTTTGTATGCATTGTATGCGCATTGTATTCGCATAGTGCAATCAATATGCTGATAGAATTTAGGGAGCCTTGCTCTCAAATTTGTTTTGTTAAAATGCCCAGCTACAATAAATGCAGCCTCAGGATATATGCTTTCCAGTTTACATAGAGTCCAGTGAAGTTCCTTGAGGGCCGTCTTGATGTCTGCTTGAGGGGGAATGTACACAGTTGTGATGATGCATTTCAGATTATGGTATTTGGTGTCTGGTATTGGCTGGTGAACAAGGCACAGCCTGCTAGAGCAGAGAGCATACTGTAAGTGATGTATATAACATGCTTGTACCCCCTGCCATCACTCTGTCGACTGCTGTCTTTGCCCTTTAAAGATGTCACTCTCAAACCACCCCCAGAGTGTCATACCCTCTCTCTACTTCAAAAACAGTGTGCATTTGTGTGTGTGTTTGTGTCTGTGTGTTTGTGTCTGTGTGTTTGTGTGTGTGCGTTTATGTGTCTAGTCAATTTGATGTTGATAGATTGGAGCATTACTTAGGCTTTATCCTCTCACTGTTTCAGTGATTATGAATCTGTGTACTCCTAAAGTTGACTGTCTGCAATCCATATATGTCATTCAAGCGATACCTTTAGCCACAACATGCATTCAACTTGTTATCCATATTTGCATCCATGCAGTTTTGTTTTCCCTTGATGTTTGGCTGATAGATTATGAAATGGAGAAATAGTGTGTGTGTGTGTGAGTGTGAGTGCAGAATGTGTGGGTATGTGTCAATATAAGTATCAGTATGTCGTAAGTATAGAGATTCAAATGTGCAGATCAGCACTGATCAGAAAGATCACAAATTGGTGCAGTATGACACACCCATGTTTGTTTGATGCTGCCATATTACAGACACCAGTCAGGTGACTACCTGGGAGACTGTCAATCATATGCATTACCACACCTGTTGCAAGCAACTGTCTATACCCAAAGGTGAGTCAAGCAGAATGCGTTAAATTTGCATTCTCTTATGCTATATTTTCCTCACAAATATCCAACTTATGCATTGATCATGGCTGTTATGTATGATAATGTTTTCTTAATTGACAAAGGTTAAAAAGCAAATAGGACCATGAAGATCAAGGTGTAGTGGGAGGAGCCATTCAGTCCATTGTCTCACACAGAGGACCAACAAATGATGTCATTTGTAGAAACAGTATACTGTATAAGCCCATGTGTCCATTATGCCCTGAGAGAAGTCATTGGACCAGCAGAGGCCTTACTCCATTCCTGTTGGTACAATGTGAGGTGGTCCAGTATCGGGCAACATGGACAATGAGATTTTCTGGGAATCCCTCAAACAGGAGAATTTGATCTGCTTTTCTTACTTATTTTCATCAGATGTGCGCTTCTGTCTGAGAGGTTAAATGCTCTCTCTCTCTCGCTCTCTCTCTCATCTAACAGCCTCACATCCAGAGTGACACACAGAAGCAACCAGGGTCAACACCCTGCTCAAGGGCACGTCGACAGATCTCCCAAAAGGTCAAAAACGGGGACCCGAACCAGCGACCTATCAGCCACCGGCCCAAGCTCCCAACCATCAGGCCACCAGCCCTCCAAGATCCCCCCCCCCCACCCACAGTTCCCCAAGAGCTTCACCTCAACCATCCAAGACCACCCCCCCCCCCCCCGAGAATAAATAACATAATTCCATTCCATTTCCCACCTCCACCCCTCCCCTTCCAATGCACCAACAACCAACAAAATGAACAAAAGAGGAAAAAAGAGAAAGACAATGGAAAACAGAAAACAACAATGGAAAAAACAAAAGACAACAAAAATCATTACAGCAAGGCCAACTAAATATGTTTGAGTGCATGTATGGCACTATTTACATGTGTGTGTGTCCATGTATGTGCACGTGTGCATTTGAAAGAGAGTGTGTGTATATTGCATGTGTACAAACACCTGCACGTCATCAGCCTCAGGCAATCCGGCATTAACTGTAACAACACTGCCCCTCATTGTCATTCAAACTTACTTTTTGTTATGTTTTACTTTTACTTTCTTTTTTAAACTTTTATCTTTGACCATCATTCTATCCCCACCCAGCAACTCCACTCCCACTTGTCTCCAATTCCACATCCTAAACCTCAGCTTCCCTCAGCCCATCCCACCTATCTCTGCTGGCCACCCTCTTCGGATTTTATGTACCATATATCTGTCAACTATGCTGTGATGTTTAACATACAATTTCAATCTATCTAATCAAATATAATCCACAGATTGCGAATTGAAGATAAATATTTTACTAATTAGAAAACTTCTTAGGGACACCTGTCAACAACTTCTGGTGAAATTGGAGGGCGCGCAATTCAAATAAATAATCATGGAAATTATGGATATTAAACATTTAGGTACATACAAGTGTCTTATATTGGTTAAAAGCTTTAAGTCTTGTTCATCTAACTGCATTGTCCGATTTCCAATAGGCTTTACAGCGAAAGCCTGCCATGCGATTGTTTGAGGACGGCGCCCCACATCAAAATATTTTTCAACCAGCACAGGCTTCATAAAATCACAAATAGCGATTAAATATTCACTTACTTTTTGAAAATCTTCCTCTGATTTTGCAATCCAAAGGGTCCCAGCTACAACATGTTTTGTTAGATAAAAACCTTCTTTATATTCTGTTTAGTTGGCACCATCGATTTGAGTAATCCAGTCATTCAACATGCAGAGAAAGGATTCCAAAAAGCTATCGCTAAGCTTTGTTAGAACAAGTCAAAATAAGTTTCGATTTAATCGTCAGATACCCTAAAATGTAATTAAACTATGATATTTCATACGGAAAGGAGTATGTTCAATAGGAAAGCAAAATTGTGCGCGTCCTCTTGGTCGCGCATGCACAGACTGATTTCCAACTCTGACTCCCAGTACTAAAATTCAAAATTCTTCCTTGTTTGGGAAGAAACAAGCCTGAAACATTGAACAAAGACTATTGACATCTAGTGGAAGCTATAGGAATTGCAATCTGGGAGCTGGATTTGGAAATGACCCTACACGTTCCATTGGAAGAGCGCGGGCTCTAAAAAAAATTTTTCTGGTTGTAATTTGGGGGGATTTTCTCCGACTATATCAATTGTGTTACAGTATCATACATAATTTTTTTTATTTTACGAACTTCAAAGTGTTTTCTATCCAATGGTACCAATTATATGCCTATCCTGGCCTGAGTAACAGGCAGTTTACTTTGAGCATGTCAGTCAGACGGGAAGTGGAGAAAAATAGACCCTGGCCTGAAGAGAGAGTGTTAGTATATTAGACCCAGTCTCTCCAGATCTCGCAACAGTACTATTTATAGGGTCAACTTTAGATTAATATTATACATTCTGTATCCTCACAACAAAATCTGCAGAGCTTTGATGATTTTATTCCCTGAATATTCAACATTTTGTTGGTGGCAAGAATTCTATATAATTATTTTCGCTGTAAAGCACTAAGTCCTGAATCTTGCGTAATTTTATATGTCAACTCATACCATGGAATCGGTACATCAAAAATCTCTTCCCAACTATTTTGCAATCTGTATGGCACAGCTGTCAACATCCTGGTCCTCAAATGAAACTGGTATACTTTCCTATTTATGCTATTTTATTCCTCTGCCAGTTTTGATCCTTTATATTGGGCAGACAGACCAGTTCCCTACCTCCTCCCGCTGCCACTTGCCTCCTCCATTTTTGGGGTAATGCTGTAATCAATTTGTTGTAATCTTGGATTGAGAAAAACTTCCCATACAATTCTGATAACTCCATGAAAGACAAAACTCTACCATTCCAATTTACAATATCATTATTTTGGCTGCCCTCGACCAAAACAAAAACATCCTGTGGCGTACTGCACTAGCATCAAATAGTCCCCGCGATATGCAACTTTTCAGGGTAGTCAGCAACCAATACACACAGTCAGTTAGGAAAGCAAAGTCTAGCTTTTTCAAACAGAAATTTGCATCATACAGCTCTAACGCCAAAAATTTCTGGGACACTGCAAAGTCCATGGAGAATAAGAGCACCTCCTCCCAGCTGCCACCTGCACTGACGCTAGGAAACACTATCACCACCGATATAGCGACGATAATCGAGAATTTCAATAAGCATTTCTCTACGGCTGGCCATGCTTTCCTCCTGGCTACCCCAACCCCGGCCAACAGATCCGCAACCCCCGTAGCTACTTGCCCAAGCCCCCCAAGCTTCACTTTCACCCAAATCCAGATAGCAGATATTCTGAAAGAGCTGCAAAACCTGGACCCGTACAAATCAGCTGGGCTAGACAATCTGGATGCTCTCTTTCTAAAATTATTGTTGCAACCCCTATTACTAGTCTGTTCACCCACTCTTTCGTATCGTCTGAGATTTCTAAAGATTAGAAAGCTGCTGCGGTCATACCCCTCTTCAAAGGGGGTGACACTCTAGACCCAAACTGTTACAGACCTATATCCATCCAGCCCTGCATTTCCAAAGTCTTCGAAAGCCAAGTTAACAAACAGATCACTGACCATTTCGATGGTCGACCATTTCCGGTTTCCGAGCTGGTCATGGGTGCACCTCAGCCACGCTGAAAGTACTAAACGATATAATAACCTCCATCGATAAAAGACAATACTGTGCAGCCGTCTTCATCGACCTGGCCAAGGCTTTCGACTCTGTCAATCACTGTATTCTTATTGACAGACTCAACAGCATTGGTTTCTCAAATGACTACCTCGTCTGGATCACCAAGTACTTCTCAGATAGAGTTCCATGTGTCAAATCGGAGGGCCTGTTGTCCAGACCTCTGGCAGTCTCTATGGGGGTACCACAGGGTTAAATTCTCAGGCTGACTCTTTTCTCTGTATATATCAATGATGTCGCTCTTGCTGCAGGTGATTCCTTGATCCACCTCTACGCAGACGACACCATTCTGTATACATCTGGCCCTTCTTTGGACGCTGTGTTATTAACAAACCTCCAAAAAAGCTTCAATGCCATACAACACTCCTTCCGTGGCCTCCAACTGCTCTTAAACACTAGTAAAACTAAATGCATGCTCTTCAACCGATCGCTGCCCGCACCCGCCCACCCGACCAGCATCACTACTCGGTTCTGATTAGAATATGTGGACAACTACAAATACCTAGGTGTCTGGCTAGACTGTAAACTCTCCTTCCAGGCTCATATTAAGCATCTCCAATCCAAAATGTATTCTAGAAATCGGCTTCCTATTTCGCAAAAAAGCCTACATCACTCACGCTGCCAAACATACCCTCGTAAAACTGACTATCCTACCGATCCTCGACTTCGGCAATGTAATTTACAAAATAGCCTCCAACACTCTACTCAGCAAACTGGATGCAGTCTATCACAGTTCCATCCGTTTACCTCCATATACTACCCGCCACTGCAACCTGTATGCTCTCGTCGGCTGGCCCTCGCTACAGATTCGTCGCCAGACCCACTGGCCCCAGGTCATCGATAAGTCTTTGCTAGGTAAAGCTCCGCCTTATCTCAGCTCACTGGTCACCATAACAACACCCACCTGTAGCATGCGCTCCAGCAGGTATAGCTCACTGGTCATCCCCAAAGCCAACACCTCATTTGGCCGCCTTTCCTTCCAGTTCTCTGCTGCCAATGACTGGAACGAATTTCAAAAATCGCTGAAGTTGGAGATATCTCCCTCACTAACTTTAAGCATCAGCTATTTGAACAGCTCACCGATCGCTGCAGCTGTACCCAGACCATCTGTAAATAGCACATTCAACTACCTACGTCATCCCAATATTGTTTTTATTGACTTTTTTTGCTCTTTTTTGCTCACCAGTATTTATACTTGCACATCATCATCTGCTCATCTATCACTCCAGTGTTAATCTGCTAAAATGTAATTACTTCGCTACTACTGCCATTTATTGCCTTACCTGCTTACTCCATTTGCACACACTGTATATAGATTTTTCTATTGTAGTTGACTGTACTTTTATCTTGGCCAGGTCGCAGTTGTAAATGAGAACTTGTTTTCAACTGGCCTACCTGGTTAAATAAAGGTTCAATTTAAAAAAAATTAAAAAATACCCATAAATACATGTATTTAAATCAACCAACACATTTGAGTTCAGTCATAACATTTGTTGTAATATTTGTTCTATCTTTTCAGGGGGATGAAATGGAAATTATAGCTAGCTCTGAAATGTTTGTTGGAAAAAGAGAGATACTTTGAAAAAAGTATGCTTTTCAATTAATCGAAAGTGCGACATGTCAATCAGCACAAAGGCAAAAAGGCCATTTTTAATCAATGGATGAGCTTTTCTTAGTAATCTACTTGAGAACCATTTAGAGTTGAATAAGTGAAGCTTTAAGATAGAGGTTTAGTGCTTTTATATGTAATAATCTCAACCCACCCAATTCATATTCATTATATAGATATGCTCGTTTTATTTTGTCTGGTTTAGCGTCCCAAGTTAAGCAAACATTTTTTTGCTCATATCATTTTAAAAATGAATCGTCAGGAGTAGGCAGCGCCATAAGTGAGTAAACTGAGATATGACTAAGGAGTTCATCAGGGCAATTTTTTCCATAAATAGACAGGTATTTACCTCTCCATGGTTGCAGGATCTTGTCTAGTTTAACACGTTTTCTTTTGAAATTCCTTTATTCATATATTTTGTGATATGAATACCAAGAACGTCTACTTCACCTTCAGCCCATTTTATAGGTAAACGGCAGGGTAAAAAAAAAAAACGTCATATTGGACACTTATCATAATTAGGTTTTAGTCCAGAAAATGTATTTAGATCTTCAATGAGACATTGCAGGGATCTAGCTTGCTGACTTATGAACAATTCCTGGTAAAAACGTTTTAATTGAGTGCTATGCATTTCACTAGTATTTTTGCATCACAACATTGAAAGAAGTAAGAGGGCCCCAGTTTTTAAAATAGACTGGAAAATTATATTTGCCATCTGGGTCTTGTTAAAATGCAAATCAATTTATAACATTTTTGACATGGGTTTTTCTGGATTTTTTTGTTGTTATTCTGTCTCTCACTGTTCAAAATAAACCTACCATTACAATTATCGACTAATCATTTCTTTGTCAGTGGGCAAACGTACAAAATCATCAGGGGATCAAATACTTCTTTCCCTCACTGTATATCTCATTAGGTCTGGGTATTTTAGTCTCCAAAAATCCACTATTTTTAATGCGTCCATAATATTAGTGATTTCCTTAAGGGCACATGATAGTAGTTTGTAGAGTGATTTCCTTTAAGGTCCATTGAGGTATTTAACATTGTGTTATAGTCTCCCACCATAATGATTAGATCATTTGTTGCCTGTAAGTTCAATAAATTTGTATCAATATTTTCAAAGAAGTACGGATCATCCTGATTTGGACCATATATGTTAATGAGCCAAATCTGTTTTTCATCCACTTTCATCATTAAAAAAGATACACCTTTCTTGCGAATCATTCCTGACTATTTGCACATTCAGATCAACATTTTTGCTAATTAATATCATCACACCTTTCGAGTTCCATTGTCCATAACAGAAAATTATTTCACCACCCAAATCCTTTTACTACACAACTTCATCTTTAGTTACACTATTGCCCTGCAGTGCGGTGAAATATTGAGGGCTGCTATTGACTGCTCTTTGATGTCACCTCGGTCTGGCAGGATTTATTATGGTATATGAAAGCATGGCCTAACTACACATTGTCTTACATCAGGTGGCGTCACTCTTACGTGAAGCTTGTCCCTCAACCGAATTATATTGCATTGGCTTTTCATAGACATTGGACTTGACTGAATCCAGAAGCAAGCCATGTACACTCAATGTCAACCATACACACACACACACACACACACACACACACACACACACACACACACACACACACACACACACACACACACACACACACACACACACACACACACACCTGAACCTATAGGGGAGGGTCCGGGTGGGCATCTACTCTTGGTGGGGGCTCCGGTGCGGGACGCAGACCCCACCCCGCTTTAGGCTCCAGCCAGGATCTCATCCCACGTCCAGAATCCTTTACCATTCAGAATGTCCTCCCATGTCCATGGGGAGTTCTGTAACGACTCTCGTGGGTTGAAGAAGGAGACCAAGATGCAGCGTGGTAGACGATCATGATATTTATTAACCTGAACACTGCAACAAAATAACAAAGTTGAAAAACGAAAGCACACAGTTCTGTCAGGCAACAAAACAGCTAAACAGAAAATAACATTTTGCTCAAATCCATGCTACTCCATTTAATATGATATGTTACTTTATGTTAGGTTACATTCTACCAATGTAATAGCAGTCATACAATATAATATGAATTGTAGGACGCATAGTATTCTACATCTTGATAATTTAGTAGGATATGTTACATTTGACTGCTTTAGTATGATATGCTACTTTCAACTGCTTTAGTATGATATGCTATGTTAGGTTAGGGGTTAAGGTTAAAGTTACGGGAAGGGTTAGCTAGCATGCTAAGAAGTTGCAAATTTGCTAAAAAGTAGTTAGCAGTTGTAAAGTTGCTAATTATCTAAAATGCTAATGTTGTCCGGTGATGCGATATGAACAGGCAACCTTTGGGTCACGTTATAGATGTTCATTTTTGCCTTAAGTAACCTACCTTCATTTTTGCCTTAAGTAACCTACCTACAGTGGGGCAAAAAATAATTTAGTAAGCCACCAATTGTGCAAGTTCTCCCACTTAAAAAGATGAGAGAGGCCTGTAATTTTCATCATAGGTACACTTCAACTATGACAGACAAAATGAGAAAAAAAATCCAGAAAATCACATTGTAGGATTTTTTATGAATATATTTGCAAATTATGGTGGAAAATAAGTATTTGGTCACCTACAAACAAGCAAGATTTCTGACTCTGACAGACCTGTAACTTATTCTTTAAGAAGCCCCTCTGTCCTCCACTCGTTACCTGTATTAATGGCACCTGTTTAAACTTGTTATCAGTATAAAAGACACCTGTCCACAACCTCAAACAGTCACACTCCAAACTCCACTATGGCCAAGACCAAAGAGCTGCCAAAGGACACCAGAAACAAAATTGTAGACCTGCACCAGGCTGGGAAGACTGAACCTGCAATAGGTAAGCAGCTTGGTTTGAAGAAATCAACTGTGGGAGCAATTATTAGGAAATGGAAGACATACAAGACCACTGATAATCTCCCTCGATCTGGGGCTCCACGCAAGATCTCACCCCGTGGGGTCAAAATGATCACGAGAACGGTGAGCAAAAATCCCAGAACCACACGGGGGGGCCTAGTGAATGACCTGCAGAGAGCTGGGACCAAAGTAACAAAGCCTTCCATCAGTAACACACTACGCCAGGGACTCAAATCCTGCAGTGCCAGACGGGTCCCCCTGCTTAAGCCAGTACATGTCCAGGCCCGTCTGAAGTTTGCTAGAGAGCATTTGGATGATCCAGAAGATGATTGGGAGAATGTCATATGGTCAGATGAAACTTTTTGGTAAAAACTCAACTCGTCGTGTTTGGAGGACAAAGAATGCTGTGTTGCATCCAAAGAACACCATACCTACTGTGAAGCATGGGGGTGGAAAAATCATGCTTTGGGGCTGTTTTTCTGCAAAGGGACCAGGACGACTGATCCATGTAAAGGAAAGAATGAATGGGGCCATGTATCGTGAGATTTTGAGTGAAAACCTCCTTCCATCAGCAAGGGCATTGAAGATAAAACGTGGCTGGGTCTTTCAGCATGACAATGATCCCAAACACACCGCCCGGGCAACGAAGGAGTGGCTTCGTAAGAAGCATTTCAAGGTCCTGGAGTGGCCTAGCCAGTCTCCAGATCTCAACCCCATAGAAAATCTTTGGAGCCCCAAAACAGCCACAAAACATCACTGCTCTAGAGGAGATCTGCATGGAGGAATGGGCCAAAATACCAGCAACAGTGTGTGAAATCCTTGTGAAGACTTACAGAAAACTTTTGACCTCTGTCATTGCCAACAAAGTGTATATAACAAAGTATTGAGATAAACTTTTGTTATTGACCAAATACTTATTTTCCACCATAATTTGCAAATAATATCATTAAAATCATAAAAAATCCTACAATGTGATTTTCTGGATTTTTTTCTCGTTTTGTCTGTCATAGTTGAAGTGTACCTATGATGAAAATTACAGGCCTCTCTCATCTTTTTTAAGTGGGAGAACTTGCACAATTGGTGGCTGACTAAATACTTTTTTTGCCCCACTGTATGTTGATGTACTATGTTACGTCTAGTCAATGTAATGTAACCTAATGTAAAGTATCATATCATACTAAAAAGGAAGTGTCACGGATTTTAGTAAAATATAATACATTTTGCTCTGAGACCAGGCCGGGCCGTTAATCGACCACTAATTATTGAGTCAGGCAAGAGGCAGGAAGAAGACCACTATATTCTACATCACAGACTCAAATTAACATAGAAATGTTTTAATCGTTACACTTCACTGTACTCTACTGTACAGCCCCTTGAGCATTGGTAATGCCCTTAGTGAAATGTATTAATAACATGGGTTTTGTTGATTGTTCTCGCTGCATATTCCTTTACATACAAACCAAATGTTAATTAAGCGAAGTGGACAAAGTCCTTCACAATCCAAGTACTCTGCAACCTACAAACTCCACTATTCGAGCAGAAACATTACTGCTCATTATTCTCTTTTGTGTAGACTCCTAACAGTGGAAAAGAGAATTTGTAAATTACATTTTTTTTTAACCCAATGATGGATCCCTCATTGACTCATTTAGTCCAAACAAAAGCTCTAATTTGATAATTTTATCATGGATGTTCCGTTTATTTCTTTTCACTTCAGTCTATCCAAGCTGAGAAACTTTTCTTGTCAACATGGACTGTTTAGCTATAGAGCTTACACACAGCAATGCATTTCAAACCCTTTTCCGCAGTGGCCCCACAGACAAAGTCTAACGAATCTTCATGGTATTGAAAGTAGTGTCTTCGGAAAGTATTCAGACCTCTTGACTTTTTCAGAATTTTGTTACATTACAGCCTTTTCCAAAAATTGGTTAAATAAAAAAAACACTCAGCCGTCTACACACAATATCCCATAACGACAATGTGAAAACAGGTCTTTAGAAATTTAATAATTTATAAAAAATAAGAAACAGAAATACCTTATTTACACAAGTATTTAGACCCTTTGCTATGAGACTCCAAATTGAGCTCAGGTGCATCATGTTTCCATTGATCATCCTTGGGATGTTTCTACAACATGACTGGAGTCTAGCTACGGTAAATTCAATTGATTGGACTTGATTTGGAAAGGCACAGACCTGTCTGTATATGGTCGCACAGTTGACAGTGTATGCCACAGATAAAACCAAGCCATGAAGTCGAAGGAATTGTCCGTAGAGCTCCGAGACAGGATTGTGTCGAGGCACAGATCTGGGGAAGGGTACCAAAACATTTCTGCAGTATTAAAGGTCCCCACGAACACAGTGGCCTCCATCATTCTTAAATGGAAGAAAGTTGGATCCAAAAGACTCTTCCTAGAGCTGGCCGCCAGGCCACACTGAGCAAGGGCTTTGGTCAGGGAGGTGACCAAGAACCCAATGGCCACTCTGACAGAGCTCTATAGTTGTGGAGAAGGGAGAACCTTCCAGAGGGACAACCATCTCTGCAGCACTCCACCAATCAGGCCTTCATGGTAGAGTGGCCAGATATAATCCACTCCTCAGCAAAAATCCACATGACAGCCAGCTTGGAGTTTGCCAAAAGGCACCTAAAGACTCTCAGACCATGAGAAACAAGATTCTCTGGTCTGATGAAACCAATATTAAACTTCTTGGCCTGAATGCCAAGCATCACGTCTGGAGGAAACTGTGGGGATGTTTTTCAATGGCAGGGACTGGGAGACTAGTCCGGGTCGAGGCAATATATACCTTGTTATGGGCCAAAGGAGCCGTATATACCTTGTTATGGGCTCAAATTGAAGAAGACACCTGTACCATGTCAGATGTACACTGAGTGTACAAGACATTTTGAACACCTGCTCCTTCCATGACAGTCTGACCAGGTGAACCCAGGTGAAGCTATGATGCTTATCGCTTATTGATGTCACCTGTTAAACCCACTTCAATCAATGTAGATGAAGGGGAGGAGACAGGTTAAAGAAGGATTTTTAAGCATTGAGACAATTGAGACATGGATTGTGTGTGTGTGTGCAATACAGAGGGTGAATGGGCAAGACAAAAGATGTAAGTGCCTTTGAACAGGGTATGGTAGTACAGTAGGTGCTAGGCGCACTAGTTTAAGTGTGTCAAGAACAGTTTCCCATATGTATCAAGAATGGTCCCCCACCCAAAGAACATCCAGCCAACTTGACACAATTTTGGGAAGCATTGGGCCAGCATCCTTGTGGAACGCTTTCGACACCTTGAAAAGTCCATGCTCCGGCGAATTGAGGCTGTTCTGAGGGCAAAAGAGGGTGCAACTCAACATTAGGAAAGCATAATAATGGCTTAAGCAGGGGGACACGTCTGGCACTGCAGGATTTGAGTCCCTGGCGCCGTAGTGTGTTACTGATGGTAGACTTTGTTACTTTGGTCCCAGCTCTCTGCAGGTCATTCACTAGGTCCCCCCGTGTGGTTCTGAGATTTTTGCTCACCGTTCTTGTGATAATTTTGACCCCACAGGGTGAGATCTTGCGTGGAGCCCCAGATCGAGGGAGATTATCAGTGGTCTTGTATGTCTTCCATTTCCTAATAATTGTTTTCCACCATAATTAACAAATAAATTCATAAAAAATCCTTCAATGTGATTTTCTGATTTTTTTCCCTCATTTTGTCTGTCATAGTTGAAGTGTACCTATGATGAAAATTACAGGCCTCTCTCATCTTTTTAAGTGGGAGAACTTGCAGAATTGGTGGCTGACTAAATACTTTTTGCCCCACTGTAACTAATAAATGCCTCATGAGCTTAGTTCAACTGTCATACCACACCAGAACCCAAAATACAAGCTTGTTTTACTCCAATGTAATTTAAACAAACACTGTCTTGCCTCAAAACATGTTTGAAAGTATTACACGCTATAACGTTTGATCTCATTGATGGTCAGTCCTTGCATTTTTTTATTTTTATTTATTTCACCTTTATTTAACCAGGTAGGCTAGTTGAGAACAAGTTCTCATTTGCAACTGCGACCTGGCCAAGATAAAGCATAGCAGTTCAACACATACAACAACACAGTTACACATGGAATGAACAAAACATACAGTCAATAATACAGTAGAAAAAAAGGAAAACAAAGTCTATATACAGTGAGTGCAAATAAGGTCAAATAAGGGAGTTAAGGCAATAAATAGGCCATGGTGGCGAAGTAATTACAAAATGGCAATTAAACACTGGAATGGTAGATTCACATCCACAGCTCCATCTATGAATTTGAGAATGGTTACATTTCCCCAGCCCCATCCCTCAGCATTTTACTGAAACAGTGGTGGGGAAAGCTTTGATATTGTTTCAACTATGGATTGCCCCTTTAATGTTCATTATTATGCCAATTATTTAGCATACACTGATTTACAAGGCTCACACATCCCATTCATTTGATGCTTGTTTTGAAGTTGCTACTCATAGATAACCTAATTGCCATCTGTATAGCCTCAATCATTAATGCATGAATTCACTCAGATGCAACTCCATGCTCTTGTTTGCATTGTAAATGTATTCAAATGAACCACTCATCTGACCTCCTGATGCAAGAGCAAGTCATGGATATATTTGTTACAAATATTTGTCTTCATTGTTAAACAGGGGTAGTGGTATTTGAAGGCTTCGGGGAGGCTGTTAGTACTACAGGACAAGGATAAAACATATTGTCAACTTCTTATAAAGACCAAATAGTCGTAAATGAAATTATAAAATGGCAGTAGTCTATTCTACTAATGTCTCAAATAAAGCTCTTACATGGCCAACACACTTTACAATAAATAGTTCACAAATATGTGAACACAACCCTCGTCACTTTTGTTGAGTGAGAATAATCATGTTCATAACATATTTGTGTTATTGTCCCTCCAAGGGGAGTAGATGTCCTTTATGATATAACAGGATCAGGACCCTGACAACAAGTGAACACAATTACCGGAAAGTACATTGGTAACTAGACCCAGTAGACTGAAGACTATAATAGCATTCTGATGTATTAGCTATGTTAGATTGATATGTGTATTGGTTAAAGGTATGTCTAATTGGCATGTGTTTATACTAGGGGAACACAAGGGCCGTACCTTTATTTGAATTCTCTGCTTTGCCAGTGCTTATAACATTTAAGATTCAGTGTGTGAAACAGAACCAAACTGCTTAAATAAACCTGCAGAATGAAAAAAAGAGGCAATCAACAATGACTTTCCTTCCTGTGAAGACAGCGAGCAGAGAAGAGGGCACAGATGAATATTCAGCCAGGAAAATGCAGAGCTTTTGCGCTGAGCCCACGGCCAGTTAGCCTATCTGTGATTAAATTCAGCTCCCATATTCTCCACGGAGGTTCTCTATCAGACACACTTTCTCTCTCCGTCAGAAATAACTCCTCAGAAATTACTCTTCTGTACGTTTATGCCGCATCTGCGAGACATCCATCCATCTATCTATGCACCCATACAGGTACATACTATTATGCAGCACCAACTAAACCAAAGCATTGACTGACGACAAACATCATTAAACATTTGTATTTTATTTTACTTATACTAAATAACTCAATCTTCCCTTTCCCCTATTAAAAATGTTAAATATATTATACAAAATAGGCACAGAACGGAGCGTTAGGAATACTTTTTTTTGTATTTAGATGGTCTTAGGAGTCCATTAGTTTTAATTAATTGTTCCCTCCCTTGGCGGTGAGTCAGAGGAATTAGTTTCATGCCTTACAGGGAATAGTGGAGTTCTGCTTGGGTTTCAGATCTTCCGATTGGACTGCAGGGTCAGGCGAGTCAGCCTGTGAATTGTGAGGAAGCGCTGAAGGCGGGTTGTCTTCCGATTCTCTGAAATGCATTTGTGAAGAAATCCAGGCCATTGCACTCCTAAATAACGATGCTTTCTGTTCTAGACCAAGGTCCCTTTGATAAGGAAAATGTGTCATGGCCAGGGAATACAACCATGAAACCTGTGTACTTTCTGTGGTCAACATAAGTGCATATAAGAACATAAACAAGGACTTTGTTATACAAAAGGTCTGGCATATCTAGCACATATAAAGCACAAGGTGTTCTATAATTACTTTATCCAAACAGGTGCTGCTGAAAACCTTGATTACCTCACAGAAATATCACTTTACTTGCATAATAACATGTACATACTTATTAGAACAATGTCCTGTAATATGTAACCCTGTGTTAGCTTACCCCAAAGGCAAAGTCTTTCCGTAGTTCCC
This sequence comes from Oncorhynchus kisutch, assembly GCF_002021735.2. Classification (NCBI taxonomy): domain Eukaryota; kingdom Metazoa; phylum Chordata; class Actinopteri; order Salmoniformes; family Salmonidae; genus Oncorhynchus; species Oncorhynchus kisutch. The sequence continues at coordinate 73,910,472 of NC_034177.2, read as the reverse complement.
TCTGCATACTTTTCATTAGAAAATAATTGGATGAAATACAAATTCCCTGGATACAATTCATGCTGCAGGAAAAATGCCTAAGGATACATTTCAACATATCAAGTTGTTGCATTATTCACAAGTTAGTATCCCATGGGCTTTGTAAGCAACATCATCTCAGAAACCCAGAACTAAATTATTGTGTAATTGCGTCAGATGCTCAATCAAATTAAGCGGGGAGATTTGTTGAAAAAGATACTAGAATGACGAGCGGAAGCAGAGCGGTAGCTCCACCCCCCTCTATAGGCGAAATGTTCCCTCCCTTATGTAATTCAAAAGATGCGAAGACCTGCAAAATAGTGACTTGTCCAAATGAGTGATGAGAAATCTGTGCAATCGAACACCTTAGTCGTTGTATCCTAAAGTCTGTTGACAGATGCTACGATACCATTTTATGTTTTTTTTGCGTCTGTCCACGAGAGATTATGAGCAACATAACAAACCTCTCTCACTTGATGGATGCAGCTCTGACATGACACACCTACATTAATCCCTACAGCTTTTATAAAGCTTAGGGTACCAGGGGGTAACTAGAACCCCCTAAGAACAACGTCTAATTGCTGAAACAAACAACAACAAAAAAGTTTGGAGAAAAAAATGGTATGTGGATGAAGGTCATGCTTAGGCGAATAAACTATACAGGAAAATAAATGGCTACATTTGACACTAATTTGGTTATTTCATGAAATGTTGTTGGAAAAGCTGTGTTTTTTAAAAGTACACCGGTAGAAGATTATGGCATAGGGTTTCACACAAGTGTGTTAAAATCCACTTTATTTAGAAATTCTTTAGTAAGTAATACTTAAAAGGTAAGTCTAGTTGTCTTATTTGAATGATTTAAATAAAATATGGGGGGAAATGGTGTTACATTTTCCACCATTAATATTTGCACTATGAGGAGATGTGATGTAAAGTCCCTCTTTTTAACTCACTTGCACACTACATTTCTTTGTTATTTCTTTGTTGTTCCTTTTCCATCCATTATGTACAATTGCAATACATTGATTTGAATAATGCAATATTTTAAATCCCAGCAGTCTTTAAAATGACATTCAGGAGCAAAAGGTTTTTATAGTTGTTTTTAATTCAGAAAAATAAATGAATTGGAATATAATATTAGAATGGAATATAAATAATAACATTAAATAACATTGGAATATAACATGCAATAACATTAAGACAAATGAACTCAGTGTAACAATGTGGTAACTCTTATGCTCTGCTATTGCACGATTCTAATTATTATTATTAATATTTTATTTCACCTTTATTTAACCAGGTAGGCCAGTTGAGAACAAGTTCTCATTTACAACTGCGACCTGGCCAAGATAAAGCAAAGCAATGCGACAAAAACAACAACACAGAGTTACACATAAACAAACATACAGTCAATAACAGAAAAGAAAAATAGAAAGATCTATGTACAGTGTGTGCAAATGTAGAACAGTAGGGAGGTAGGCAATAAATAGGCCATAGAGGCAAAAATAATTACAATTTAGCATTAAAACTGGAGTGATATATGTGCAGATGATGATGTGCAAGTAGAGATACTAGGGTGCAAAAGAGCAAGAGTGTAAGTAATAATATGGGGATGAGGTAGTCGGGTGTGTTATTTACAGATTGGCTGTGTACAGGTACAGTGATCGGTAAGCTGCTCTGACAGCTGATGCTTAAAGTTAAAGAGGCTTTAATAAGACTCCAGCTTCAGAGAATTTTGCAATTCGTTCCAGTCATTGGTAGCAGAGAAAGGAGATGAGATGCGGCCAAAGGAAGTGTTGGCTTTGGGGATGACCAGTGCAATATACCTGCTGGAGCGCGTGATATGGGTGGGTGTTGCTATGGTGACCAGTGAGCTGAAATAAGCCGGGGCTTTACCTAGCAAAGACTTATAGATGACCTGGAACCAGTGGGTTTGGAGGCGGATATGTAGTGAGGGCCAGCCAAAGAGAGCATACAGGTCACAGTGGTGGGTAGTATTTGGGCTTTGGTGACAAAACGGATGGCACTGTGATAGACTGTATCCAATTTGCTGAGTAGAGTGTTGGAGGATATTTTATAAATTACACCGCCGAAGTCAAGGATCGGTAGGATAGTCAGTTTTACGAGGGTTTGTTTGGCAGCATGAGTTAAGGATGCTGTGTTGCGAAATAGGAAGCCGATTCTAGACCACATTTTGGATTGGAGATGCTTAATGTGAATCTGGAAGGAGAGTTTACAGTGTAGCCAGGTATTTGTAATTGCCCACATATTCTAAGTTAGAACCGTCCAGAGTAGTGATGCTGGACTATATCCAGTTTGCTGAGTAGAGTGTTAGTGGCTATTTTGTAAATTACATCGCCGAAGTCAAGGACCGGTAGGGTACTCAGATTTCCGAGGGTATGTTTGGCAGCATGAGTGAAGGAAGCTTTGTTAATCTACATTTTATGAACGGTGCAGGTTATGCTTATTTAAGATGGAGAGGAAAGTACTTTTGAAGAGCAACCAGGCATCCTCTACTGACGGGATGAGGTCAATATCCTTCCAGGATACCCAGGCCAGGTGGGTAAGAAACGCCTGCTCGCTGAAGTGTTTTAGGGAGCGTTTGACAGTGATGAGGGGTGGTCGTTTGAATGCGGACCCATTACGTACGCAGGCAATGAGGCAGTGATCGCTGGGATCCTGGTTTAAGACAGCAGAGGTGTATTTAGAGGGCAAGTTGGTCAGGATGATATCTAAGAGGGTGCCCATAGTTACGGATTTAGGGTTGTACCTGGTAGGTTCCTTGATAATTTGTGTGATATTGAGGGCATCTAGCTTAGATTGTAGGACGGCCGGAGTCCCAGTTTTGGTCACCTAACAGTACGAACTCTGAAGATCGATGGGGGGCGATCAGTTCACATATGGTGTCCAGGGCACAGCTGAAGGGGGTCTATAACAAGCGGCAACGGTGAGAGACTTGTTTCCGGAAAGGTGGATTTTTAAAAGTAGAAGCTCAAATTGTTTGGGCACAAACCTGGATAGTATGACAGAACTCTGCAGGCTAGGGTCTCCAGTAGATTGCAACTCCTCCCCCTTTGGCAGTTCTATTTTGTCGGAAAATGTCATTAGGGAAGGAAATTTCTGGATTTTTGGTTGCCATCCTAATCCAGGATTCAGACACGGCTAGGACATCCGGGTCGGCGGAGTGTGCTAAGGCAGTGAATAATGTTAACATGCATGAAACTAATGCTTTGACGGTTACAGAAGTCAACAAATGAGAGCGCCTGGGGAATGGGAGTGACGCTGGGGGCTGCAGGGCCTGGGTTAACCTCTACATCACCAGAGGAACAGTAGGATAAGAGTATGGCTAAAGGCTAAAAGAACTGATCGTCTAGTACGCTCGGAACAGAGAGTAAAGGGGGCAGGTTTTTGGGCACGGAATGATAGATTCAAGGCAAAATGTACAGACAAGGGTATGGTAGGATATGAGAGAGGTTTAGTCTCTAGAAGCACCATTTAAGCCAAGTGTGGTCACCGCATGAGTGTTGTGTGTGTGGGGGAGGGGGGAACAAAAACAGGGTTAGCTAAGGCATATTGAGCAGGGCTGGAGGCTCCACAGTAAAATAAGACCAAGATTACTAAACAAAACAGCAATAGACAAGGCCTTTTGACATTAGGGAGAGGCATTTGTAGCCGAGTAATCATAGGCCTCAGGGGGACGTCGCAAAGGGGGAGCCTGTTGAAATCCCCTCAGACGGTTACGTCGGCAGACCAGTTGTGATGGATCGGCGGGGCTCCGTGTCGGCAGCAAAGGGTCCAGGCCAATTGGCAAAAGAGATCATTGAAGCCCAGGAATTGCTTGATAGATCTCTTTGGCTAGCCGGGAGATGGGCCTCGATTTGAGGTTAGCTCCAGGCTAACTGGTGCTTGCTTCGGGACAGAGACGTTAGTAAAGGTTCAGAGCTTGCGGTAGAAATCTGGAGATATGGTGGAGAAAAGCAGTGATATGCTCTGGTTGATTACGCGCTGTGCAGGCCGGCAGGAGTGACCGGGCTGAAGTTGGCAGATGTCCGAATTAATGGCGATGACCGCTAGCAGTGGATAACTGACTGCTAGCTGGCTAGCTCCTGAAGGGGGTTAAGGTTTGGGGCAGCAGGGTAGCCTAGTGGTTAGAGCGTTGGACTAGTAACCGGAAGGTTACAAGTTCAAACCCCCGAGCTGACAAGGTATAAATCTGTTGTTCTGCTCCTGAACAGGCAGTTAACCCACTGTTCCTAGGCCGTCATTGAAAATGAGAATTTGTTCTTAACTGACTTGCCTGGTTAAATAAAGGTTAAATAAAAAAATTCAATAAAAAGGTTCTAAAGTATAAAAAATAGCAGACCCATACCACATTGGGTGAGGCGGGATGCAGGAGAGTATGTTCAGTCCGTAGATGGAAAAATTACAGAAAAATTAGATTATACAAATATACACTAAATATATACGAAGAAAGAAACTATATATACAATGGACGGGACAAGACAATCAAAATATCCAACTGCTATGCCATCATGGAAGTTATTTGTACCTGTAGGTCACAAATAAAGCTAACTCCAGTAAAATTGGAGGACAACTCATGAACCCACCTGTGTGAATTTAAGTATGCTCTCTCTAATTCTCTCTTTCTCTCTCTCGGAGGACCTGAGCCCTAGGACCATACGTCAGGACTACCTGGCATGATGACTCCTTGCTGTCCCCAGTCCACCTGGCCTTGCCGCTGTTCCAATTTCAACTGTTCTGCTTGCGGCTATGGAACCCTAAACTGTTCATTTTTACTCTTGAGGTGCTCTCCTGTTGCACCCTCTACAAACACTGTGATCTCCACCCGGCACAGCCAGAAGAGGACTGGCCACCCCTCATAGCCTTTCTAGGTAGTTTTTCCTAGCCACCGTGCTTCTACACCTGCATTGCTTGTTTGGGGTTTTAGGCTGGGGCTATATAAATTGATTTGATTTGATAGAGGACTGAGGGTCTTCCAAATATTGAAAGTGTGTAAATAGTTACCCATGTTATTTTGTAAATGTATATATATATATATATATATATATATATTCATGTATTTTTTTATCAATAATTTTTTGGGGGGTGTGTTAGAATACCATTTTGGTATTTTTTATATAGTTATTTGTTTCAAAATGTATACCTTCACCAATTTGGCCACTTGGGTACATTTGGGCTACTTGTGTGGGACACCTGGGTGAATTCATGATAAATGTCATGTAGCACACTCATTTTTTTTGCACAAGTACTGTTGCCCTCTTATATTTTTTACTGAAATTGTCCCCATCATCCTATCTGAATGTTTGTTTTATCTTGTTCATTTTACGTATGTTTTCTTTTCATTGTTTTATCCAAACCAGATCTATAGTGTTATATTCTCCTACATTCAATTCACATGTACACAAACTTCAGAGTGTTTTCTTTCAAATGGTACCAAGAATATGCATATCCTTGGATCTGTGCCTGAGCTACAGGCTGTTAGATTTGGGTATGTCTTCAGGCGGAAATTGCACAAAGTAGGGGGGAGCTGTAAGAGGTTTTAAACAGCTTGGAAAATTCCAGAAAATTATGTCATGGATTTAGAAGCTTCTGATAGACTAATTGACATCATTTGGGTCAATTGGAGGTGTAGCTGTGGATGCATTTCAAGGCCTACTTTCAAACTCAGCGCCTCTTTGCTTGACATCATGGGAAAATCAAAAGAAATCAGCCAAGACCTCAGAAAAAAATTGTAGACCTCCACAAGTCTGATTCATCCTTGGGAGCAATTTCCAAACACCTGAAGGTACCACATTCATCTGTACAAACAATAGTACGCAAGTATAAACACCATGGGACCACGCAGCCGTCATACCGCTCAGGAAGGAGACGCGTTCTGTCTCCTCGAGATGAACGTACCTTGGTGCGAAAAGTGCAAATCAATCCCAGAACAACAGCAAAGGACCTTTTGAAGATGCTGGAGGAAACGGGTACAAAAGTATCTATCTCCACAGTCAAACAAGTCTTATATCGACATAACATGAAAGGCCGCTCAGCAAGGAAGAAGCCACTCCTCCAAAACTACAATAAAAAAAGCATGTGCGAGCAAAGAGACCTACAAACTTGACTCAGTTACACCAGCTCTGTCAGGAGGAATGGTCCAAAAGTCACCCAACTTATTGTGGGAAGCTTGTGGAATGCCTCCCTAAACGTTTGACCCAAGTTAAAGGCAATGCTACCAAATACTAATTGAGTGCATGTGAATTAAATCTCTCAACTATTATTCTGACATTTTACATTCTTAAAATAAAGTGGTGATCCTAACCGACCTAAGACAGGGCATTTTTAACTAGGATTAAATATCAGGAATTGTGAAAAACTGAGTTTAAATGTATTTGGCTGAGGTGTATGTAAACTTCCGACTTCAACTGTATCTACAACATTAAATAAAATGGCAAAAACAAGGTGGTGGGGGGAGGTGCAGTTACTCCAGGGGGCTAGTTACCCCTACTACCCTACATGTGTTGTTCTGCCTACATATCTCAGTACATAGTTCTTACCCAGCACTCCACAACACACTCAGTTTAGGAACTGAGCGAGTCTGAGTAGTAAGGCGAAAGCAACCGACTGTAGATGGAAGTAGAGGAGAGAAGTCAGGGGAGGTGCATCTGCGACAGCATAAAGTCAGACACTGATGTGGTTTTCCAACAGCAAGGCTCAGTGCCACATGGCAGTGTTACCATTGTTTTAAAAGTTTGCCTTTGTAATGTTAAAATAAGCATGTCTCCAACACACACAAACTGTAAATATATGTGTGTACATTGTACTATCAATTGGTAAGAGAGACTCCAATATCACATTCAATTGTACATATCCACTGTATAAATGACTTGCGGCAAAGTTGGTTCCTGTCTCAGTCACATTTGCATGTTTTAAACGAAACACCCTAATGATTGGTTGACAATAGAGCCTCCCACAATGCAAGCGATGTCTGCAGGATGAAGTTAGTGAACAGCAACTGCAGAATTTTGTAGTCGACTGCAGTCAAAACTTCATGACCTTTGATCACGTGGTTTTTGTAAAGTTTATCCCATAATGTAACACACTTCTGAATCAAATCAAATCAAATTTATTTATATAGCCCTTCGTACATCAGCTGATATCTCAAAGTGCTGTACAGAAACCCAGCCTAAAACCCCAAACAGCAAGCAATGCAGGTGTAGAAGCACGGTGGCTAGGAAAAACTCCCTAGAAAGGCCAATACCTAGGAAGAAACCTAGAGAGGAACCAGGCTATGTGGGGTGGCCAGTCCTCTTCTGGCTGTGCCGGGTGGAGATTATAACAGAACATGGCCAAGATGTTCAAATGTTCATAAATGACCAGCATGGTCGAATAATAATAAGGCAGAACAGTTGAAACTGGAGCAGCAGCACAGTCAGGTGGAAGTTGAAACTGGAGCAGCAGCATGGCCAGGTGGACTGGGGTCAGCAAGGAGTCATCATGTCAGGTAGTCCTGGGGCATGGTCCTAGGGCTCAGGTCAGTTGAAACTGGAACAGCAGCATGGCCAGGTGGACTGGGGACAGCAAGGAGTCATCATGTCAGGTAGTCCTGGGGCATGGTCCTAGGGCTCAGGTCCTCCGAGAGAGAGAAAGAAAGAGAGAAGGAGAGAATTAGAGAACGCACACTTAGATTCACACAGGACACCGAATAGGACAGGAGAAGTACTCCAGATATAACAAACTGACCCCAGCCCCCCGATACATAAACTACTGCAGCATAAATACTGGAGGCTGATTTAGGCACCTACAGTCCAGTTGAAGCTGAAAGCTTGATAATATTAAAAGGCCCAATGCATGTTTTTAAATCAATATAAAATAATTTCTGGGTAAAAAATAAGTACCTAACTGTAGCCTAATAGTGTTCTATTTTTTATAAACATCGCTTTATAGCAGAAAATAACATTTCTCAAGCAATAATTGTGCTAGGACTGTCTGGAGTGGTCTGAGTGGGGAGAGCACCTGACAACTGAAAATGAACTGTCATTGGCAGAGAGATTTTGAACTCTTCTCTTATTTACCACCTGGTGATGTCACCAGGCAAGCCGAAACTCCACCCATGCAAAACCTGCTGATTAGAAGGTTCTGTGTAGATAGTTTCTGGTTGAAAATACAATCAGAAAATAACAATGATGACATTTTTCACACTTTGACAGTGTTAGTTTCATCAACTGTTGTACAATATATTACAAAGCACAGGAAGACTGCATTGGGCCTTTAACTAACACTTTGACCATATTGCATCATGGTCCATGTGGAAAAACATGGATATTCCCTGGAGATCAAATCAAATCAAATGTATTTATATAGCCCTTCGTACATCAGCTGATATCTCAAAGTGCTGTACAGAAACCCAGTCTAAAACCCCAAACAGCAAGCAATGCAGGTGTAGAAGCACGTAGATGTAGATGTTGTAGATGTTGATCCTGTACCTCACTGTAACAGATTAGCATACTGCTAACAGATAAATGAAAAAACATATTAAAGAGAATTCAGAGGATCCCTCTGAGTGTAGTTTGCACTTTTCAAACGTCAACAGAACACACACAGGAAACAAAAATGTATCATTGCTCCCCTCACCTAGAGCCCCTCTACTTCTGGACGTGTACTACATATTTAAACTGCATACTATGTACTCATCGTCGCATACTATTAAGCACGTAGCCTGGCTGAGTAGGTGGTGCGGGCAGAGTGTGGGTGGATTTTTCCAAAGTCAACAGACAATTAATTTCTCTAAACTCTGAATAGAATTGTATAGGCCTACTCAGGCTGGTTATAGGCAGACTATTACATACAACCTATACTGTAGCCCATATAGCCCATCCATCCTATCTAAAAAGGACAGAAGACACAAACAGATAAGATATGGTTCCATTTAAACATATTAGTGAAACCAAAGTGTTGTAACATACTGTATATAAATTAAATCAAATAGCCTAGTACACACACTAAAACTTTTCAAATGTTGCACAGCAAAAACGGACAGTCGGGTACATCGCAAATTCAGAACCACTGGACAGCAACATAATAAACTAAAGCACTAATAATTGGGAACGAGATCAGAATGTCTGCTAAGACTTGATTTATAAAATAATTAAAAAGATAGCCTTGCTTACAGAACTAAAACAATCTGTTCAACTCAAAAGGTCTGATTAACATGACATCTATAACGCAGACACATCTAGAGTCCCTGGTGCCGACACATTCACAAATCAAAAGATGGTTTAGTGTTTAGTTTAAAAGCTCTGAAGAAGGCCAAGAGAGCAAGAAATACATTTCAATGAGAAAACAGAAATTCACTTTGAAAAAGTTGTTTTTAAAGATGTAGCCTACAATGCAACACTCATGATCATTAAATTTATTTTTGGTAAAAAATAATAATAAAGAGTTCACAGCACATGACATTCCCAGGCAGCCTCCCATCCAAGACCTAACCAGGCCTGATACTGCTTAGCTACCGAGATCAGGCGTGTTCAGGGTGGAAAAGCCACAAGCATATTGATTTTACCCATTTTCTCCCTGAATTAAGACCTTGGCTCATTGCTGCAACTCCCCAACAAACTTGGGAGAGGCGAAGGTCGAGCCATGCATCCTCCAAAACATGACCCGCCTGGCATCGGCACTTATCACACTGCTCTCTTAACCCGGGAGTCAGCCACACCAATGTGTCAGAGGAAACACTGTTTGACTGATGACCGAAGTAAATTTGCAGGTGCCCTGCTTTAAAAACCCGCTAGAGCGCGATGAGCCAAGAAAAGTGTACATTGATATATTCTTTCCACAGCTTATTAGCGTACACCTAATATGTTCCCCCGTTGATGCTTATTATGCATTAAGGTTGAACCAAAAAATTGTACAAATACGAAATTAAATACAAAACAATTAAATATGTGAAATTAAATTAAACAATACTGTATATTGATACTAATATTATGTACAATATTAAATGATGTTTCTATATGATAATAATAGCCTAATATATTTAATATGCCATAAACTATTGTTTTTTGAATAGTTTCACTAATTCATTATAGTTCACTTAATCATTATGACACACCCCTCACTATTCTCATTAGTCTGCATAACCCGGTTCAAGTATTCATGACATCACCCCGAAGAAGGCACGGTGATGCTAAAAACAATTACTAAAAACAACAAACGCAATGCGTCCATAGAAACCTTCTGTACGATTGTTGAAAAATGATGTAGGTGACCTGCTGAAAGACAAACAGAAACACAAATCCTATGATAACCTGAGTAGAGACGAGAGAATGGTTCTTAAGGACATAAAGTCAGATCTTTAGATTATCATAAAAAATGTGACAAAGGAGGATGAATTTGCAAACAAAACAAATGTGACTATGTGAATGAATGTCGCCGACAACTATCTAAAGGTGACTTCTATCGCAAACTGAATTATGACCTTACCCTAGAATTCCAGCATAATATCTCATCCACAGGGGAAAGCTGTTTGGATTCAGGATAAATCACCAAAAAATAGGTTGATTTCTATGTGAAATTTCCCAAGATATCAACTTTCTATACAGTCGCTAAATTACACAAACAAGTGTGTCCTAGACCCATTTTAGCAGCAGTCGACTCTGTGACATCCAACATTTCTACATTTGTGGATTACCACATTAAACCGATGGTTGAGAATCTCCCATTTTATGTCAAAGTTACATGATCTCATTGATTGATGGCTTAGGAAGGATACCAAAGGGCACCATGCTGGCCACTTTTGATGTGGAGAGCTTGTACACTAACATCCCACACACTGGAGGCTTGCAGGCGCTGCAACACTTCCTTCAGCAGAGAGACCCTACCCTTGCTCCGTCTAATGATTGCATCTTACAACTTACTGAACTGGTATTGTCCAATAACTACTTCATCTTTGAGTCAGACTTTTTCCTTCAAATTCGAGGTGTAGCCACGGGCTCCCCCTTTTCCCCCCAACTATGCAAACCTGTATATAGTACAATTTGAGGAAGCACTCCTTTACAAAACAGAGACACACACCCTACTTTCTAGAATCATCCTATGGAAAAGATACACAGATGATGACTTTGTGCTCTTGGAAGGAAGTCAGCAGAAACTAAATTAATTCCAAACTCTACTAAACTAGAGCTCTGAATACCTCAAATTCACCATGCAGATGAGAGAAAAATAAACTACCTGGACTTATGGATCATCAAAGAGAATAATGCATAATGCATCATGACTTATACACAAAGCCCACAGACCGCAATACCTTGCTATGTGTGGATAGTATGCATCCTCTTCCCCTCAAGAATGTTATACCATATAGCCAGTTATGCAGGGTTAAATGAATCTATGGCTACCAGACAGATTTTGACAGTAATGCTAAAAAATGACAGATGAGAGGCTACAAGACAGATGAGAGGCTTCAAAATGAGAGGCTACAAGGACAAAACTCTTGATGCTGCAATGATGAAAATATCTCAAAAACCAAGAGGAATGACTAAAAACTCAACCAAAGAAAAACAATGCAACCGTATTTCACACTAAGTACACCAAGAATTCTGAGAAAATGAAAGCAATCCTGAAAAAGCACAGGCATATTCTGCAATCAGACCAAAAAATCTCACACCTCTTCAAGGAACCCCCCACCCACCCTCTGGTGGTCTAAAAGCATGATCACAATATTGGAGATAGCTTGGTGAGATCTGACATGCCCCCTGAGCCCACTCAGACACTCTTGACACCTATTCCAAATGGGAACAACAAATGTGGTTCATAAGCACAGTGCAAAAGCACTGTAAAAACATCCTTCAGACACCCACATACAGGTCTAAAAATCCCTGTTAGGGGTATCATCTCATGCAAGACCAAGGGAGTAATCTATCTCATTGCCTGTTCATGTGGGAAAGCCTACATAGGACAAACAAAAATATAATTAAAACAACGCATAGCTGAACACCGCAGCTCAATCAGGTGTAAGAACATTGACTATCCAGCAGCAGCTCACTTTGTTGAAGCTAACCATCCCATCTCCTCCCTCAAATACACAGGCATTGAGTATGTTGCTCTATCAAGGAGGTAACATTGAGATCCTACTACTACAAAGGGAGGCTTACTGGATATCCTATCTAAAGACATTGACCCCTATTGGTCTGAATATTGACTTTGATCTCAGGCCCTAATAAACAATTATTTATTTTATGAACAAGTCTTATACATTTATATATTCATATTTTGTTCCCCCTGATGATGCTTATTATGCATTAAGGTTGAACCAAAAAATTACGTGTAACAAATATGAAATCTGAAACAATTAAATATGTCAAATTGAATTAAACAATAATGTATGTTGATGCTATTATGTACAATATTATATTATGTTAAACATTAAACATTTTTTTTAACAGTTTCACTAATCCATTCTAACTAACTTAATCATTATGACACACCCCTCACTATTGTCATTGGTTGCACTAATTGCACTGTTTGTCTACATAACCTGGTTCAAGTATTCATGACATCACCCTGAAGAAGGCACAGTGATGCTGAAACATTGGTAAATACCCAATAAATTACTGGGAGTTTATATACGGAGTGTGCGACTCTCTTTATTTTGATAGTTTATTCACCTTTAGTAATATTAGTATTTTATTATTTGTTCATTAAAAATACATCGTTCTTTCCCCACTTATTGGAGTATTTTGTGTTGAACATTGATAAGACATAACAATTAAATTTAAACAAACTTTGTCATATGTAAAAAACAATAAGAACACCTTCCTAATATTGAGTTACATCCCCTTTTGCCCTCACTAAAGACTAAATTCGTCGGTACATTGACTCGACAAGGTGTCGAAAGCGTTCCACGGGGATACTGGCCCATGTCGACTCCAATGCTTCCCACGGTTGTGTCAAGTTGGCTTGATGTTTTGGTTGGTGGACCATTCTTGAAACACATGGGAAACTGTGAAAAACGCAGTAACGTTGTAGTTCTTGACACAAACCGATGTGCCTGGCACCTAATACCATACTCCGTTCAAAGACACTTAAATCTTGTATCTTGCCCATTCACCCTCTGAATGGCACATATACACAATCCATGTCTCAATGCTTAAAAAAATGTATTCTATTTTTTTTAACCTTTTTTAAAACTAGGCAAGTCAGTTAAGAACAAATTCTTATTTTCAATGACAGCCTGGGAACAGTGGGTTAACTGCCTGCTTGTCAGCTCGGTGATTCGAGCTTGCAACCTTCCGGTTACAAGTCCAATGCTCTAACCACTAGGCTACCTGCCGCCCCAGTTCTATAACCTGTCTCCTCTCCGTCTACACTGATCGAAATGGATAAAATAAGTGACATCAATAAGGGATCATAGCTCTCACCTGGTCAGGTGGAAAGAGCAGGTGTTCCTAATGTTTTGTACACTCAGTGCACATTGATTAGATATTCACCCCCTTGAGTAAAGACGTGTTGGAAACATACTTGGCATCGATTAGTTATGAGTCTTTGTAGGTAAGTCTCTTAGCCAGAATAGATTTCAACCCTAAGCTTTCTTACAGCTGCACTGGGGTTGGACAGGCTTCAAACCAAATCCAATTTTATTGGTCGCATACACATATTTAGCGGATGATATTGTGGGTGTAGCGAAATGCTTGTGTTCCTAGCTCCAACAGTGCAGTATTATACAGTGCATTCGGAAAGTATTCAGACCCCTTGACAGCCTTATTATAAAATGTATTAAAACAAAATTGCTATCATTCTACACACAATACCCCATAATGACAAAGTAAAAACTGTTTTTTTTATACATTTCTGCAAATGTATTTTAAAAAACCCTGAAATATCACATTTACATAAAAATTCTGACCCTTTACTCAGTACTTTGTTGATGCACCTTTGGTAGCGATTACAGCTTCAAGTCTTCTAGGGTATGACGCTACAAGCTTGGCATACCTGTATTTGGGGAGTTTCTCCCATTCTTCTCTGCAGAACCTCTCAAGCTCTGTCAGGTTAGACGGGGAGCGTCGCTGCGCAGCTATTTTCAGGTCTCTTCAGAAATGTTCGACTGGG